>NW_010972667.1:75243-83560 GCF_000737465.1 Haliaeetus leucocephalus
TCAATATTCGTTTCTACATATCTTGGTGGTGGGCTGTATTCTGGTGGGACAGTTGGAACCTCTCTCATGATCATGCGATTAACCGCAATCTTATTTTTGAATTGTCTCTCTAGACAAGCATATAGCAGCATGATCATCAAAAAGACAATTAGTAACAGAAGCAAAGTTTTGATTATGGATCGTACCCAAGAGCTTAGATTCAATCCTAACCCACTAAAAATTTTTCCCAGCCAATCTTCTGACGTATCCTCTCGAATGGTTCCAGTTTCTTTTTCAATTTTGCTCAGTAACTCTAAATCATGTTCTACATCCTGAGTGACATTAGGAATATGAATACAACAATGGTCCAATCTATCCTTGAGGTATCCACATACTCCATGTTCTTTAAGTAAAAGTAGGTCTAAAGCCATTCTATTTTGAAGAGTCATCTTAGAAATTGCCTGCAGTTGTATATTCATTTCCTTGAACCCTTTTTTTGTGATGTTTGCTAATTTCTCTACCTGACCTGTTAACTGATAGAGCGATTCTCTGTTTCTATATGAAGCTATAGGGTTCAAAAGGGATTCAAGACCCCAGCCAATTTTCACTCCTGTTGATGGTTCGTTCCATGTATCATCATCTATTTCAGACCTCTTGGTTCGTTTCAACTTTAAATTCTCCAAGGGCCCTTTAAATGGTGATTTTTTTCCAAATCAGACACAACGTTGGCATGCCTAAAGTGATTTGTTTTACTGTACCATCTAACGATAACTGTGTTGTCCAGGTTCCACCACTTAATGCCCAAACTAAATGTCCTGGACTCCGAATGGTAGATTTTCTGCAACTGAAAAGGGTTCCCCTTTTGGGTATAAATGTTTCAGTCAATTTGAGATCTCTTTTAAGTCCTCTACACAAGCAGCCATATTTCAAGGCTGCAGCTAAGGGGGGATTCTTTCGATCGCTGGGTCTTTGGTACTACAATTGTAAATTTTCTCACATTTCCACCAAGATACCACATTTTCCTTTCCTCGGAATGTACTCCCTTTGTCATTTACTGATGGCCAAACCGTGTAAACTGATCCATCCCAAGTAAAGCACCAAGAAGTTTTGGCCATATATTGAAATTGAGATAGTATGGTCATAGACCATACTGAATCCCAACTAACTGTTTTTTCTGGTATAGTCTGATTAGTTTCACCACACTCCCATTCCATGATGCTCCAACTCTGATTGGTTTTAACTTGTACATCATATGAACACCACCCCATAGGACTACCCACTGTAAATATGTCTCCTATAGAAGAGGCTGGTGTGAAATGATGATTTAATAATTTCAAACAATCTTCTTCTCTGCTCATCCATTTCCATTGTTTTCTGATGACCTTCACCTGTTCAGGCCATTTAGTCACTGGCCTTTGTTTGCAGTGAGTGGTTTTGTTTTTATGTTCCAGGGTGGTTAAATTCAGAGTTAGAATTCCCCAAGGAATAGATTCCCCTACTGCTCTTGGTATTGGCAAACAAGCAGTAATCTGAGTAACGTTTTGTAAATTGGCAAATCCCTTAATCAATCCTAACATCAAATTTTCTTCAGACAATTTTTTTGGAATGCTAATCAGTTGTTCTGTTTCTACTTGTCTTTTGTTCCTAATCACCAAATCGGTCCAAGTTTCCACCAACATCATCTGCCAAGCTAGTATAAAGAGAACAATTACAAACAGATATGAAAAATTAGACATGTTTCAAAGTCAGTTTTAAAGTCTCTGGGTCACGGCTAATAATCTTCCATGGAGTAGGTGCCTTCTTCACTCGAGTGTAGTGTATCCAAGCATCCGATTCTGCAATCTTAATAGCCGTGAAGGTGGTTAACAGTATCTGGAAGGGTCCGTTCCAGCATTCCTACAGGGGTTCGGAAGCCCACGTTTTCACATAGACATAATCTCCTGGTTGAAAGTCATGCACCGGAGCTTCCAGGGATAATGGTCTATTCCATACCACTGCTCTTCGAATTGCAGTCAAAGTTTTTCCTAAGGAAAGCAAATAGTTATACACATCTTGTTTCCCTTTTACATGCATGTTTGGGTTTGGTTCTGGGGACTCATAAGGTTTTCCATACAATAATTCATAAGGACTGACTGAGGTTCCACTCTTTGGCTGTACTCTGATTCGTAATAATGCCAATGGAAGTGCTTGAGGCCATTTTAAATTAGTCTCTTGACAAATTTTACTTATTTGCCTTTTTAAGGTTTGATTCATTCTTTCTACTTTCCCACTGGATTGTGGCCTCCATGGAGTATGCAAATCCCATGTGATACCTAGAGTTTTGCTAACATTTTGGACTACTTCTGCAACAAAGTGTGGACCTCTGTCAGAAGAAATTCCAATAGGAACTCCAAACCTTGGAATTATTTCTTGTAGTAACCACTTTACTACTTCCTTTGTTTGTGTGGAACGACAGGGAAAAGCTTCTGGCCATCCTGTAAAAGTATCAACCTCCACCAGGATGTATCGATACCCATTTTGCCTAGGTAGTTCTGAAAAATCTACTTGCCAATAATCTCCAGGCTCTGTACTAGATTTTATTAGACCCATTTGAACCTTTTTCCTGATCACTGGATTATTTTTCAAACATACTTCACATTTTGCAGTTATTATTTTAGCCATTCCTAACATTTTGAGCGATACCACCTGTTTTTGCAAAGAAGTTACTAAGGCTTCTGCTCCCCAGTGGCATTCCTGATGCTTTGTTTGAATTATTTCTCTCATCAAAAAGGGTGGAACTACTACTTGCCCTTTAGGTGTTACCCACCATCCGGCTAGGTTTTTCTTAGCATTTAATAATTGACCTAACTTATCATCTTCTTCTGATTATTTTGGTTTTTCCCTAGGAAGGGTTACTGTTTTGGAAGGAATTAATGCCATTTGGAATGCTCGTTCCTTTGCTACCTTTCTTGCCGTTCGGTCGGCTAAATTATTTCCAACAATTTCCTTTGTGTTTCCAATTTGGTGTGCTTTACAGTGCATGATTGCTACCTGATCTGGTTTTTGAACTGCTTGTAATAATTGTAAAATTTCATCTTGGTGTTTAATATTTGATCCCTGAGAGGACAATAATCCTCTTTCTTTCCACAATGCTCCATGGACATGTACCACTCCAAAAGCATACTTTGAGTCTGTCCAGATGTTTACTTTCTTCTTTTCGCTCAGTTCTAAAGCTCGAATCAAAGCAATAAGTTCCGCTTTCTGAGCTGAGGTGGTACTTGCCAATGCTCCTGCTTCTATAACTGTGGTGTCTGTTGTTACCGCATATCCAGCGTATCGAACTCCTTGCTCCACAAAGCTGCTACCATCTGTATACAATTCCCAGTCCGGTCGCTCCAATGGTACATCCTTCAAATCTTCACGACTGGAATAAACGTACTCAATAGCAGCCAAGCAATCATGTTCCAATTGTCCTTCTTCCTGTATGGAACTTAAAAACACCGCTGGATTTACCAGGTTAGTTGTTTTTAAAATTACATCATCTTGTTGAGTTAATATTACCTGGTACTTCATCATTCTGCTCGGAGATAGCCAGTGTCCCCCCTTTTGTTCTAAAACAGTTTTCACCATGTGTGGGACATAGACTGTTATTGTTTTTCCCAAAGTCAATTTCCGAGCTTCTTGTATGATCATTACTGTTGCAGCCACTGCTCGAAGGCAATTTGGCCACCCTTTACTCACTGTGTCCAGTTGTTTGGAGAAGTATCCGACTGGTCGTTTCCAGCTTCCCATCTTCTGGGTTAACACACCAAGTGCCAGGCGTTGTCTTTCATGAACAAACAGCTGAAAATCTTTAGTTAAATCAGGGAGGCCTAAAGCAGGTGCAGACATTAAAGCGCGTTTTAACTCTGTAAAGGCCCTTTGCTGTTTTGGACCCCAAACAAAAGAAGAGTTCTTTTGGGCCTCATACAATGGTTTAGCTATTAGACCATAGTTCATGATCCAAAGACGACACCACCCTGCCATTCCCAAGAACGCTCTAAGTTCATGGATATTTTTCGGCTCAGGTATACTACAAATGGTTTCTTTGCGATCTTTTCCCAATTGTCGCTGCCCTTTTGAAATCTCAAAGCCCAGATATATCACAGTCTGACATGCTATTTGGGCTTTCTTCCTGGATACCTTGTACCCATTTAGTCCTAGGAAATTCAAGAGGTCAATGGTTACCTGTATGCAGGTAAATCTTCCTTCTGTAGCAATCAGTATGTCATCCACATATTGTAAAAGTAGATGTTCAGGCCTTGGTTTGTCCTGTTTCCAGATTTCAAGCTCTTTTGCCAGCTGGTTTCCAAAAATTGTCGGGCTATTTTTAAATCCTTGGGGTAGTCTTGTCCATGTCAACTGCATCTTTCACCCAGTTTGTGGATTTTCCCATTCAAAAGCAAACAACTTTCTGCTTTCCTTCTCCAAGGGTATGCAAAAGAAAGCATCTTTCAAATCAAGCACTGTAAACCACTGATGAGTCTCCTTTAACACTGTTAACAATGTATAAGGATTTGCAACCACAGGATATATGTCCTTGGCTATTTGATTCACTGCTCTCAAATCTTGCACTAACCTGTATTCACCCGAGGGTTTTCTGGCTGGTAAAATAGGAGTATTATATTCAGATTCACATTCCTCCAAAATTTTGTACTCTAAAAATTTGTCAATCAATTTCTTCAGCTCCTGCCTAACTTCTGGTTTGATTGGGTATTGTTTAATTTTTACTGTTCCTGCATCTTCTTTTAAATCTATTTTTACAGGCGCTGCTAATTTTGATTTACCAGGAATATCTGTTTCCCATACTGTAGGGATCACTGCAAAATCCACCTCCGGTGGAATTTCCTGCTCCTCCACTTTTTCTTGTATCATCAAGATTTCTCCTGTTCTTGACTCAGGTATTTTCAAAAAGAGTTCTCCTTCCTCAAAAATGATTTGTGCATTTAATTTAGATAACAAATCCCTTCCTAACAAGGGTATTGGACATTCTGGTACATACAAAAATTCATGTGTAATTATTTTATTTCCAAATTTCAAATCCAGAGGTTGCAGGAATGGTCTGTTTTCCTCTTTCCCTGTTGCTCCTATTATATTTGCTGGTTTTGTTCCAATTTTTCCTTTACAAGTATTTAATACCAAAAATGTTGCTCCTGTATCCACTAAAAACTTAACTTCTTTTTCTCCCAGCTTAATTATAACCAGAGGCTCAGCTGGCTTCCCCTCCGGTCCCCTTCATTCATCCAAAACCATCATTCTGGCTACCTCCTTCTGAATATTTCCTCCTGAACACTGCTCATTTTTAGGACAGTCTTTTTTCCAATGTCCTTCCTCCCTACACAAAGCACACTGATTCACTCCTAAGGGGGTGTTAAAATTCCGATTGCTAAAATTCATTGATCCTCCCCATCCACAAACACCTCATCCTCTTCCTCCACCTCGTCCTCTGCCTGCTGTTCCTGCTATTACAGCCAACAATCTATTTTCTCTGATTTTCCTCTCCTCTTTTTCCCTGTTATTATATACTTTCCATGCTGCCTCCAACATTTTATTCAGTCTCCTTGAATCCTCTCCCTCCAGGTTCTGAAGTTTCTTTCTTATGTCCGGTGCCGATTGTCCCATAAAAATCAAAGCCAACTGTATCTGAGCCACCTCTGTATCTACTCTTAAATCAGTATATTTTCTGGCAACCTCCTTCAGTCTTTCCAGAAACGCTGAGGGAGATTCATTCTTATCTTGTCTCACCTCATATAGTTTAGACCAATTCAAAGATTTAGGCATAGCATGTTTGACTCCATATAAAATCCATTTCTGATACCGAGTCAACCTTTCTCTATGTTCCCCGTTATTCGGATCCCACTGCGGATTCCCAGACGGAAAATTCTGCTCTAATGTTCCACCTGTTGTCCCACTCAGTACAGCCACTTCTGCCTGTGCTTTGCCAGTCTTTAGTACCGTCTGCTTTTCTGTATCATCTAACAAATTATCCAAAATCACCTGTAAATCATTCCAGTCTGGATTCTGTGTTCTAATTGTAGTATCTACCACTCTGCCTACTCTCTCAGGATCTTCTCTATATACTCCAGCTGCCTGCTTCCAAGCCATCAAAACCATAACGGAAAAGGGCACTTTTGCATACACCGGCCCATCGTTACCGACTCCCTGCCGCAGGGGAGCTATTGTTGCTATTGTTTATACCTGCTGTCGGGTCCTTCGAGAAATGGGGGTGTGAATTACAACTTCAGACGGTCCTTCCCCCACATCCTCTATTCCACTACTTTCTGGTTCTTCCATCTGTTCTCTATGCTCTCGACCCCAATTTAGTCCTCTCCTGGGAGGGGATATATCCAACTCTGGCCCTTCATCCTCTTTGGGGGCAGTTATTTTCTTTAAGCGCTCTTTTCCAACATCACATGCCAAACCACATTTTTTTTTCTTTCTTATCAGAAGTTATAGCCATTACCAAATTGTCCCTACTAGTCAGCTTACATTCATTCTGCCAATCCCGTCTCTGTCTTAAATAAAAAAATAAATCCACATATGGTATTTCACTCCATTTCCCTTCTCTTCTACAAAACAACATTAACTGCAGAATGGTGTTATAATTCAGTGTCCCATTCACGGGCCATTTTTCCTGATCCTCTAATATATACAGAGGCCACCAATGATTACAGTACTCAATCATCTGACTTTTCCGCAAATCATCATGCAATTCACCCCAATGTGCTAACAAACATCCCAAAGGAGATGTTTTCGGTATCTTTCCATCAGTAGATATATTTCCCATACTCTTACTCTTAAATAGTTTGGCCAATGCCATTATATTTATACCCACTACCAAATATCTATTAAATATATATCGAGTATCAAAAATCAATAATCAA
Organism: Haliaeetus leucocephalus; assembly: GCF_000737465.1. Lineage (NCBI taxonomy): Eukaryota > Metazoa > Chordata > Aves > Accipitriformes > Accipitridae > Haliaeetus > Haliaeetus leucocephalus. The sequence continues at coordinate 82,125 of NW_010972667.1, forward strand.
TTATCAAATGTCAGATGCCAAACCAAATATCAAATGCCAAGTATCTAGTACAAAGTTTCAAATACCAAATACATATATTAAATGCCAGATATCAAGTGAATACAAACAACAGTTGTTGCCAGGTAATGGAGTCCACCTGCTTGTCTAGGGCACGGACAGAACCGACTTCCCTAGGCAAGAGTCATAACCAATATCCCCTGGCAAGATTATTAACCCACAAAATGTATTCACCCTTTTAAAACTTCCAACCTCAGTTGGAGGCACTACGTCTCACGCTTACAAAACTCACACTCACATATAACACACTATACCACACTCTTAATTCTGATTTGTGATACACACAAAATATCTCACAAAGATACACATACACTCTCAAAATTCCTTGGAATCGGGACTCAAACCCAAAGTTCCCAAAATGCTTTTGAAGCTGGGACTCTAACCCAGAATCCTCAAAAGTTGTGGGACTCTAACCCACTCCCAAATTGTCCAACCCAGCAATAGCTTTCGCTTATGTCTTACGGGCAGACGCCTAGGCTTTCACTTCAGGATCCTTTAGTCCAACCCTGCGCAGCTTTCGCCGCATCTGACAGGCAAGACGATACTGGTGGGACTCTAACCCACTATCCTTAATATTTCAAAGAAAAGAAGTGTCTTACCAAAATCCAGGGGACGTCGCAAAGAGCCTTATGGATCAGGGATTGATGGGTATCCCCGAGAAATCCTCAGTGCCGGCAGGAACCGATCATCCCCGACTCCTCCGGTCTCTCTCAGCGAGGTCCCATCTGGGTCGCCAGAAACTGTTACCGAAAAACTCGGAATAAAGAACTTATCAACACCAATTTAGTGTAGATAAGCAGACACTTCTTTATTAACGGCTGGGTGTGCGGGCGAGTCCTCTCACGAACCACGCACACCTGAACACCAAAACAATACACCTTATATCAAAACTTATTCATGCATATTCATTAGGTTTCCAAGAAAGGTTATACATATTCATTAGGTTTCCGGGAAATCATTAGCATATGTAAATGTCCTTTACGCAGGCGCAGTGAAGGTCTCTGGTGGTCTTCAGGAGTCCTCTGGTGGTCTTTCATAGTCTTCCTCACTCGTCCACTTTTTGACCTCTCAGGTGTTTCCAAGCAGCAAACTGATGTCCATAATGGTTTCCTCAGTTTCTAAACCAAACACTACAAGGCTACCAATCTTTGTCAGAGCTTCTGTGGTTAAATGATTTTAGACAATACTTGAATTCTTACGGTTACACATTATACATTTTCTAAGTTCCTAAGTTCCTATGGCTACATTTCAAACTTAACACTCCCATACCTATGCTTCATAATTTTCTACTTTTTAATCAAACCAAACTCCTTTATAATTAGATTTTAATTTCTTTTATCAAAATATTTGCAACAACTGTAACATCTGCGCCACTGTCT
>NW_010972667.1:83570-86431 GCF_000737465.1 Haliaeetus leucocephalus
ATAGATGCTTTTGTTGAACAAGGCACAGTTAAACATACCTTCCAGGTATGCTTAATTCATTCTTTAGGTAATTTTTCATTTTTAATATTTTAATAAGTAATTGTTTAGCCTTTGAAGTTCCCATTCCTGTATCTGGTGTGATCTCAACAAACTTCATAGCTGAATCTTCCGGCCCAATAGAATTCCGTGTACACTTTGATGTAATCGAGCTGGGATTTAATAAACTTCACCTTATTTCTACAGCTCCCTTGAAAGATGATGGGCACTGCTGGTACCATTGCTGAGTCCTATCTACTGAAACAACCAACCACAACCTGATAGACCTTTGATAAAATAGCAGCTTTGCTGAAGTGCTTTTTGTTGTTGGTAATCCACTTTGTCATTCCATACAGTCATTTTTGGAAACCAGCCATGAAAATCTGTCAGTCTAATGAATGCCTCCCACACTCATAAACACTGCTTATTTACTGTTTTACTATATTTCTCTGTGGCCATGTAGTTTTGTCATTTTTCCTTAACTATTTGTACTAAAGATACCAGAAGTGTTTATAACACAACATTTTTGGCATCTGTGCTAACAGTATCACTAGAGATTCTGGATTATCTGTGAAAAAAAAAACAGACTAAAAATACATTGTATTATGGCATGGGTTTCTTCTACCTATACACGGATTGCTGTATTACTACACTTGTATCCACTTAAGCTGAGTGGGGAGCTGTCCAAAGGGAGCCTAGAGGACTCAAGCATGGGCCTTACACTAGTCATCACACTGCTTTCCTACTCCTCACTTCCTTTCCTTTCCTGGCAAATTGTGACCAACTAGAAGAAAAAAAATAGAACCTGAGCAACCCACTATTGAGCTCAGGAGAAGACAGACTCCTCACCCACAAAATCCACATCCAGAGCTCAATTTTGTACCCTCTGAAACCTGGAGGCATTCCAACAAGATGATTCATCTAATCCATCATAAAGATAGAGAGAAATTACAAAACAGGTCAAAATACCTGAGGGTGAAAAGAGCTTGATTCAAGACCCTGATAGGAAGGTGAAAGCCTAAGCACAAAGGGGTTGGAACCTTCTTTAGATTTTCCAACCTGCTAGCTGTGATTTCATGTTGCAAACACCTAGCTTGCATTTTAGCAGCTTTGCTGGATAACCTAGAGAAGCATCTGTTGCTATGGAATTTGGAAACAAGTGGAGTATAGTTGTGAGCACACTACTGGCTCTTTTCCAAAAGAAGTGAATTAAGACGCTTTGGGATGGAGTTTCACTGGCAATGAAGCATATCTCTTGGAAACCACTGCATACTTTGAAACCTACTCAGACACTGGCTTAGGGGTATAAGGTAAAAAGCAACAGTCTGTGGCTTTGGGAACCATATCAATGTTTTCATTTGCCTCTTCCCACACTATTAGTATGATTTCAGATGACAAACTCTTTTTACTTACTTTAACCCTCAACTTTTCCTGTCTTCTCTTTTATTCCATCTATACTCCCACCGTAAGGAATTAGTACAGTTTCTGCTGCTTTTTCTTTCTTGATGAATATTACACCTTCAGACATGCCATTTCTTCTGTAGAAGGGTTTGCATTATTTTCAGCACTGTCATTTGGGCTAGTAATAGGTTTTACTCTGTGCAAACCTTATCTCCCTCATAGCTAGACTGTCAAAACATAACAACACCTCTTGTTTGCCAGGTGGTGTGGAACCTCTTGTGGTTTGGAATGGCTCTTCTTCCTACATTAAGTTTCTATGGTTGTTCATTATCCTGCAAAGGAGAAGCCTACCCCACCCCGTCCCACCCTTTTTGTTCTCTGGGAAGAATTTGCATACCTCTCCCAGCCAATTATTTCTTCCCCATGTACCTGAAAGATTATTCTTCCTTATCTGTTCTGCTCTATTATCAGGCCTAAGCAGCTAAAATAGAATAGATTTATTTAAAGATGCTGAGACGTTAAAAAGCAACCCAAAACCTTACAGTATCTTTTGCCTACTTCTGACTTTCTGACATGCGTGTTTTCAAAATTTTCCAAAATTGTGTGTGGGAGATTTTTTTTTTTTTTAGTTAATAAAAAAAATCATGTATAATTGCAAGAATCCAGTGATAGATAAGTTTCTGAAAGGCAGAGAGATTGTTGCAAATATTTTGATAAAAGAAATTAAAATCTAATTATAAAGGAGTTTGGTTTGATTAAAAAGTAGAAAATTATGAAGCATAAGTATGGGAGTGTAAAGTTTGAAATGTAGCCATAGGAACTTAGGAACTTAGAAAATGTATAATGTGTAACCATAAAAATTCAAGTATTGTTTAAAATCATCTAACCACAGAAGCTTTGACAAAGATTGGTAGCCTTGTAGTGTTTGTTTTAGAAACTGAGGAAACCGTTATGGACACCAGTTTGCTGCTTGGAAACACCTGAGAGGTCAAAAAGCGGACAAAGTGAGGAAGACTATGAAAGACCACCAGAGGACTCCTGAAGACCACCAGAGACCTTAACTGCGCCTGCGTAAAGGACATTTACATATGCTAATGATTTCCCAGAAACCTAATGAATATGTATAACCTTTCCTGGAAACCTAATGAATATGCATGAATAAGTTTTGATATAAGGTGTATTGTTTTGGTGTTCAGGTGTGCGTGGTTCGTGAGAGGACTCACCCGCGCACCCGGCCATCAATAAAGAAGTGTCTGCTTATCTACACTAAATTGGTGTTGATAAGTTCTTTATTCCGAGTTTTTTGGCAACAAGATCACAGACCATGGAGCTTAACACAATGATTATAAACCCACAGGTATTAGCAATGGAGAGGAGCAGCTGTTAGTCTCTCTTTCTTTTCCCTCAGCTTGCCAACCTCCCCA
>NW_010972667.1:86897-108561 GCF_000737465.1 Haliaeetus leucocephalus
GGAACAGTAATGTTTTTATCTTTGAATTTTGTTCTTCTGCATATGAAAAAATAAAATTGTTGTCTTCAGTTTCCTAACTGGGAGATGGAGCCTAATTTTTCTCAGAATTGCCCAGTGGAATGACAAAAGGCATTAGTCAGAGGTTGCAGCAAGTGAAATTCCAGCTAAATACAATGCAAATCTTCCCTGTGAGAATGCTTATGTGTGTGAAGAGGCTGTGGAACCCACATCAGAACTCACCCAGACAAGGCCCTAAGCAAACCTATCAAACTGAAGCTTAGCTCTTCTGTGACTGGGGTGTCAGTCTAGATGGCCTCCACAGAACCTGAGTTTTTCTATGATTTTGTGAAACTAAGAAGTGGACCATTCAGACTATGATTATGTTCATGAAAATCTCCAATCACACAGGCAGGAAACAGAAGCAATAGTGTATGATTAATCACACAGCAAATTATTGGCTAAATTAATGACTGTATACAAGCAAGATTCCTTATTTGTAGATATCAAAGTCTCTATGGGAATAGGGATTAATAAATATACTTGAAGGAAACTATTGAAATTCTTTTCAGTGACAAGTTTGTGAAAAAAACAGTCTATTCACTGATTCATATAATTATGAATCAATCAGGCTGTTCAAATAATTTGTAACTGACCCTCCCCTCCCAATGATTTAAATGAATTGCAAAAAAAACAGAATTAGCTGAATCATTATGGTAAAGAACTATTCTGACAGGAGTCAAGGTCACAGCAGAATTTTTAGGAGCTAGAAAAAGGCAGTAGCCCCAGAAGAGGGAGCAATGAACAAATAAGAGAAACAGTAATATCTAATTCATAAACAGGGGGGTAAACCAGTAAGTTTCTACCTCTGAATGAGGAGAGAGCTTGACAGAAGACATTAAATACAAAGAAAAGAAGGAGATGAAATTACACAGGCCTTTTCAGGTCCCAGCAGGCACCTCTTACCATATCACAAGACAAAGCAATAGGCCTAGGTAGCAGAAATTATTTCTGTGGCCTGGTTCCTAGCTGTCAGACTAAAATGGCAGGTTAAGGAAAGGAGTGGTTTTCCTGGCAAAAAAAAAAAAGGCACCAGCTAATTTGAAGGATGGCCGACTTGTTTTTCCTGTTGCTGTTAGACAGTAGAGTTGACTCATTCCTTTTCTTGAGCACAAAATTAACCATATTCTTAAATTTTATGTTGAGTGGTTATAGCACATGTTCTGATATGCAATGCCAGTCAGCATTGCGTAGAGCTTATGCAAGATTCCATAAGTCTTCAGTCTTCAGTTATTTAACAAGTCCTGATGTTGGATGAATTCTCACTAAGATCTACTGTTATGGGTTTGTGTGGCAGGTTTTTTTTTGGTAGCGGGGGAGGGGGCTGCAAGGGTGGCTCCTGTGAGAAGCTGATAGAAGCTTCCCTGGCTCCAAGTTGGACTTGCCTCTGGCCCAGGCAGACCCAATCAGTGATGGTGGCAGCACCTCTGGGATAACAGATTTAAGAAAGGGAACCAGTAGTGAGTACGGGGATTGGAATGTGAGAGGAACACCTATGCAGATACCAAGATCAGTGAAGAAGGAGGGGGAAGATGTGCGCCGGAGGAAGTGGATGCCCCTGCAGCCTGTGGTGAGACGGCAGGCTGTCCCTTTGCAGTCCATGGACGTGAGCGGTGGAGCAGATGCCCACTTGCAGGCTGTGGAGAAGACCACGCCAGAGAAGTCAGATGCCCCCAAAGATGGCCGTGACTCCATGGGAAAGCCTATGCTGAAGCAGTTCGTGACTGAATATCGGCCCATGGAAAGCACCCACACCAGGGAAGTTTGTGAGGAACTGCATCCCACAGAAAGGACTCAGATTGGAGAAGTTCGTGACGGACTGTCTCCTGTGGGAGGGACCCCACGGTGGAGCAGGGGACAAGTGAGGAGTCCTCCTCCCCCTGAGGAGGTAGGAGCGGCAGAGACAACATGTGACAAACTGACCACAACCCTCATTCCCCGTCCCCCTGTGCTGCTGCGGGGGAGGAGGTAGAGAGAACTGGGAGTGGAGTTGAGCTAGGAAGGAGGGAGGGGTGGGGGGAAGGTGTTCTAAGGTTGGTTTTACTTCTCAATATCGTTGTTTTGATTTGATTTGTAGTAAATTAAATTGATTTTGTTTCCTCCCCAAGTGGAGCCTCTTTTGACCATGACCATAAGTGGTGAGTGATCCCTCCCAGTCCTTATCTCGACCCATGAGCCTTTCCTTATATTTTCTCCTCATCCCACCGTGGCTGGGGGAGAGGAGTGAGCAACTGGCTGCGTGGTGCTTTGTTACCGGTTGGGCTTAAACCAGGACACCTATTCTGCTGAGATGTCCTCCCAGCTACAGCTGAACAGTTACGATGGAGTTCAGCAGCAGCGGGAGTTGCTCTGGGTCAATTGCACCTAAGTGAGAGGTGGTGAATCATAGCAAAAGTCCTTCTGTCTCATCACTCTGATCCCTTATTCCTCCCAGATAGGTTTATGCTTGGTACATAAATTCTGTATGATTATTTTGCTGTGTTTGGTAGTGGTGCTGAGATATCCAAAATGAATTTTTAAAGAGAAAGGTAAAGGTAAGCACTGGTCATAGGTGAAGTGGTCTAAATGGGCAAATGTATTTTGTAAATCATTAGTTTAGAAGTGACAGCTGATCCCCCAGAAGTATAAACTAGATTATTTAGCGACAACATTGAACTAGGGAGGCCAGAGGGTTCAGATCTTGGAGACTCCACTGACAGAAAGCCACTGGGCTATATACCCATCTGTTTAATTTAAATTTCTGGAAGAATTCTAGTATGAATACTCAACCTACCTGTGGAACCTGTCTGAAAAAAAAAAAAAAAAGAGAGAGATTAATATCTACCAGCTTGGATTTGTCAAGAAAATATAATGTTGAAAGAACCTAATTTTGTTCTCTGCTATTACAGCAGAACTTATGGATAGGGTTGAAACAGCAAATGAAATATATTCTGAGACAAAAAAGGATCTTGACACTCTTATGCCTTTCACATCAGCAAAATAAACACTATTGTCTATATGAAATTACTATATTGTTCATAAGCTGTATCTAGACGACTATTCAGTTTTCAGTGGTTCTTCAAAAGGAATAAATATATATTGAGCTGGTTCTGCTAGAATCTATCATGGATTTCTCAACTTATCCATAGTTGCCTCCTTTTTATTTGGATGGAAGATATAGGGAGTGCACTTATGAAATTTGCAGTTCAACTAAGCTGAGCGGGTTTTCAAGATTATTAAAGAACAAGACTCAATTTCAAAATAATGTTAACAATTTGATGAAAATAGTCCAAAATATAGGATGAAATTCAATAAAGAAATGTACAGTAATGTACAAACACCTTATGGTTTCTAATTTAGAGTTGGTTAGGGCGATCAGCTCCATGAAAAGAAGTCTGAATTTGCAGCAGCAAGACTACTATGTAGTCTCTGTCACCAAGAGCAAAAATTCTCGACAACTGTCTGAAAAAATCACCTACCCAGAGCCTGACCCTAAATACCAGCCTGCCCTCATTGTTCTTTTTAAAATTAGATCTATGTGGAATTGGCAAATAAAGTTCAGGTGCAGATTGGGTGTGAGTGTCAGGCAGTTATTTTTTTCCTTTAATTTTACTATAGATTAATCAATCATACACTTAGTTGTATTTCTTTAGCAGAACAGTGGCTTTCAGATACTGTTTTAATAAATTATAATATATATGCAAAGTATTTGCAAATGGTAGATAGGAGAACATGCCTTCAGAGAAGGAAGGACTTAAATAGTGTTACTCTACCCCATTTGGAAAAAAACAAATCTCACTTTTGACTTCGCATCCCATGGTCACATTTAGTGCTTCTGTCTCTATCTTGCCCCAGCCATGCAAACTGTTGGCCTCTTTCCCTACTTCTTCTGCCAAGAAAGCTCCTGCAGGGCACTTTCTTTTTGGAAGAGATGAATGACCTGAATCTCAGTGTTAATGAAACACCATGAGGTTAATCACTTCTTTCAGGGATTTCAGTAGAATACGTTCTCGTGAATGTCTTCCTCTAAAAGTGATTCAACATAAAAAATAAAATATAGAAGAAATTGCACCAGCTTCCCAAAACTGAACTGCTATTCAAAAGCTAAAGGCAAGTTTATGTTTTCTAGCATTTGCAGCCCAAGCAAATAATCTGGTACAATACATTTACCTTCTGCTAGATCACATACAATGTGTGTGCTACTTACAAAGGAAAACAAAGTAAAATACTGTGGAAATTACATTACACAATGAAAGTTCCATAAATCTTTGTGATATTTCAGCTTCTAATGTAAGTGGCAGTTGCTGTTTGTTGTGGTTTAACCCCAGCCAGCAAATAAGCACCATGCAGCCGCTCACTCACTTCCCCCTACCCAGTGGGATGGGAGAGAGAATCGGAAAAAAAAAAGTAAAACTCCTGGGTTGAGATAAGAACAGTTTAATAGAACAGAAAAGAAGAAACCAATAATGATAATGGTAACACTAATAAAATGACAATACTAATAATAAAAGGATTGGAATATACAAGTGATACACAACGCAATTGCTCACCACCCACTGACCAACGCCCAGTTAGTCCCTGAGTGGCAATGCCTCCACTCCCACTCCCCCCAGTTTATATACTAGATGTGACGTCCCATGGTATGGAATACCCCGCTGGCCACTTTGGGTCAGCTGCCCTGGCTGTGTCCCCTCCCAACTTCTTGTGCCCCTCCAGCCTTCTTGCTGGCTGGGCATGAGAAGCTGAAAAATCCTTGACTTGAGAAATGACATTGAAATGACTAGAATAACAGTAAAATGCTGTTCGATTTTTCTAATTATTGTCGAAGAATGCATCCTCAGACCAACCTCTGTGGATCCTCTTTTTAACCCACTGCAACTCATGATTTTTCTCAGGCATTATACATTAACCCCATATAGTAGTGTGAGGTGGAGTGTCTCTGGGAAGAAGCTCCATACTGCTCTTTTCACTCCAGGAGTGAGAACGGTAAGAACAAAAAAAGAAGGAGCAGAAGGGAAGATTGCAAGAAGGTACGCTCTGCATTGTCTGCAGCCAAGATAAGCATACAGATCTGAAACAGTTACTGTATGGCACCAGCTTATGGAGCAAAGGTTTCATTTTTATGTGCTATTAGCTTGGCACTTACTGGCTATTTATAAAATTGTCTATGCAAAGAAGTCTGGGTTTTATTTTTGTTCTGATACTTTCATGGAAAATTAGAGGCTGCAGTAGCATCTTTACATACAACTGATAAGAGCTGGAGTAACACACAGACAGTGTGGGTATCTCCTGTATCCACATTTGAATAATAAACTATGGATTATTGACGTGGATAGAGAAAAAGCAACTAAACAAAATGCTTCAAGAGAAGAATTTAATGGCTTTTTAAATCATAAAATAGTAGACAAACTTCAAAATTAGCTTCCTTGGCTAACATCAGAAAGATAATGCATACTACATAGAGAGGAAGAATTGAAACTTTAAAAGCAGCACCTCATATTATGCATCAGTTGTAATGATGAGGCCTTTCATAAATTAATTATTAGTTTGTCTTTCATGATTAGTTTGTCTTTCAGTTTGCCTTTAACCTACCATTTTTTTTATTAGACATACACTGATGGTGACATTTCTATAGGTGTGCAAGTATTTGCATAGGAGGTTTTTTTTCCCAGATTCATTGATGGATAAGTTTTCATGTGTTGATAAACTTGGTTGGCCAGCTGTTGCTATCATCACATACACATACTTACAAATTCCATGAAAAGTGGCATAAGCCAAGTCATAGCATTTTATTTTTCTGCTGTGTTCTCTTTTTCTCTTTCTTTCTTTTTTTGTCTATTTTTTTTAAGCTTGAAGTATTAATGACATTTAGGTTCATATACCCAAATTTTAATTATTCACATCTTTTGTGAGGTTCTAACTCTTACTTCCCTTCTGATCTCTCCTAGGTTACTTTTTTTTTTCCCCCTAATATGGGGAAGATGCTCATTTTTCTTAACACAAGGAAGATTCCCTCAAGTTTTTTTTAAATCAGATATGGGCTGTTGAACACACCAGGGGAGGAAAAGAAGAAGCAAAAGCAGTGAATAACTGTGAAGAGCTTCTCAACACATGAGCAGCAAGGACTCAAAGAATGGCTTATGTTTCACTTCTTTTTTTAAAGATGACTGCTGCAGAGAAGCAGTGCTTTAGAAAAGTTGGAACAGGGTGCTAGAAACAGCCTTGTTTCTGCATAGTTTTATTCAGCTATTGCTTTTCACTTAAAGCTGGGAAAAAAAGTCTCCTTGTGAGGTACCTTCATTCCCTCAGGTTCAAAAGACAGCAAAATACTTTCCCTCTTGGCTAAAGGAGGAAGAATGTTTGGGGGCGTATAATTGTGATAAGTAATTTTTCACTCTTGATCTTTTCTTTCTTCCTCATTTCATCTTGCTTTTCAACTTCAAGAGGTGAAATCCTAGATTTTCATCTTATGCTCTCTACCATAAACTTAAATACTTACGCTCCTTTTTTTGTTCAGGAGGTAAACGACTTCATTTAAAGGCCACCAACCCCTGCTGCCCCAGTGTCACATCCCAATTTCTCAGGACAAAAACTCAGGTTTGCTGATTCCCAGGTCAGGATTAAGGTGAAATGACACCAGTGATCCTTTAACTCACAAACTCAACTTTTATTTGCCCACAAGAATTGGCATGAAACCACATCAGTAAACTGTGTAACATGCTAACTATACATCACCAAACACATACTACAAACCTTCCCTATTTGGGGATCAGTTCAGGGAAGAAAATAAGGAGAGCCCTCCTGTTGAGTCATGAGGTTCAGAGTGGACCCCCTTGCTTTCTAGGCTCCCTCTCAGAGAGGAACATAGAGGCAGCTGGATCCACTCCTAGTCCCAGACTTGGTCAATGGTTTATGTCTAAAGGGACAAGGTGTAGGGATCATGGAAAAAAAAAAAAAAGAGACAGAGACAGAGAGGGAAAAGAGAAAGATTTCACTGGTCCTGGGTCCAGCGTTGGTCTAGCTACCCTACAGGTCCAGTTCTGGAGGGCACAGAAACATGGGGCTTCAGTTTGTGTCCTTTTGTCATCTTGCCCCTCCTTCAGGTGGGCACTCAAACTCATTATGCTAATTAGGTGCTGTCTGCAGTTAGTGCTTCCAGAATATTCGGGAAATGGGTTGGTGGCCTTGGGGGTCATTTGGGGAGTAACTTCTCCCTCCCTGCAAGTACGACCATTCTTTGACCATGAGCTGTCTCCCTCAGCATATCAGAACAGGGACCTGCACACAGCACAGCACAGCACACCCTGTTACTGACTGACTTCTTACCTGGGCTCGGGTTAGGTTCATTGTTCTTCAGAGTTCATTGTTATGCAGAACTTGCCCCACTTAATGTTTGAGACATTAACTCTTTCAGTCTTTCTCACCCAGCTGTTTTGAATAAATGCTGACAGGGGCAAAATCTCCCATTCCTTGCTGAAAAGAAGAACTGCCTCCATAAATAATGATTAAATGTGTCATTAAAAGTAGCAGGATGGGAAGTGCAACCAGTAAATTTGATATTGTGGGGTTCTTGGTGGGAAATCAGAATGGGAGCAATTTTTCTTTTCCTTTTCATATTGTTCTCTTGCAATGAGAAATCTTCTATTCAAAAGATTAGTGAGGGCAACAGTACTATGTTTTTCATCTTCAGCACTGGCAAAAACATAGGCTGTTAGGCCTGTTGGCTGAAAACAGCTGCCACAGCAGAGGTATAGCAACAGGAGGAACACAGCCACGTATTAAACAGTGTAATCCCTTCCACATGTTCTTTGGCTCAGTCATCAAAATATGGGAAGAGGAACTCTGTAGACCTCAAAAATGCACTGTATTATGTGAGGCAACCAGATTAATTTAAGATTACAAGCACTGGAATTTTCATATCTTAGATGTCCATATTCTTGCCTGATACAAAAGTGTTGTGGAGCATGTTTGAAAAAAACTCTTTAGGATGCAGCTTTTTTAGGGGAGGAAAGGAAGATAGGTTGAGTCAGGATTTCTGGAAATGACTAGTTATTAACTGACTGGGCACATAAATTTGAGTGGTTTTGTATGGCAATTTCACATGTGGTTTTCTCCTGTGTTGTAGTATTTGCCCACTGCTTTGCGCAATGGATTTGAATCATATGGGCTAAATTATATTACTTCAACTATATTTTTAACTGTGAAAAAATGACTTTACAGGAATACTGTGAATGTCTTCCCTGTCTAATATTTATATTTATTCTAATTTTCTGTCATAGGTTCCTCTAATAATTGCATAAACTGCATGTGGTAAAGAATGAACAAATAACCGAAAAATGCAGAACTGTTTGGCCTAAACCAACAAGTGTTGTAATGTCAAATATTGTAACTGTAAAAGAAGAAAGGAGAACTTTCATAGTTTTGAATTACCTTTTTGGAATAGAATAGAATAGAATAGAATAGGATAGAATAGTTCAGTTCAGTTCAGTCCAGTTCAGTTGGAAGGTACCTACCAACGATCATCTAGTCCAATTGCCTGATCACTTCAAGGCTGATCAAAAGTTAAAGCATATTATTAAGGGCATTGTCCAAATGCTTCTTTTTAAGGCACTGACAGGCATGGGACATTGACCACCTTTTTAGGAAGCCTGTTCCAGTGTTTGACCACCCTGTTGGTAAAGAAATGTTTCCTAATGTCAAGTCTAAACCTCCCCTGCCACAGCTTTGAACAACTCCCATGTGTCCAGAACAGCACCTCCTTCTCCACTTCCCGTCCTCAGGAAGCTGTAGAGAGCAATGAGGTCACACCTCAGTCTCTTTTTCTCCAAACTAAACAAACCCAGAGTCCTTAGCCACTCCTCATAGGACATGCTTCCCAGCCCTTTCACCAGCTTTGTTGCCCTCCTCTGGACTCATTCAAGTGCCTTAACATCCAGAGAAGTGTCTGGAGAACATTGGATGGGTTGATACCATCACTTTCAGAGACAGGTAGTCAAACACTTGTCCTGCAGCCCCTATATGTTGCTCAAAGTGCAGGACAAAAAGGTAAATAAATGTTTGATCCAGTGGCTAGTATGAATCAGTGGTCTTTTACAGAGTGAGTGCTCCTGCATTACAGAAACATAAAGATATTTAGCTCTATCCACACCTGCGTGAGAAGTTTTCTGTTCATCCCTGTATTCTCCCAATCCTCTTGATTTCAGTCATTTTAGCACAGTCCTCAGCCTCAGCAGTCTCAGAGTACAGAAATGCAGTTGTCACAGAAGTGTGTTTCTGTGATTCTCTGTGGCTCCCATAATTTTGATTCAATTACACTTCAGTGCATCAGCAGGAATTGGCTTCTAATTCAGTCACTTACAATAGAACTGCTATTCGCTGCATCGCGTGCACCAAGCAGCCTTGCTTTATTGTAGTTCTTTTTTATGGTGATCTAGGACAAGCTTTATCAACAAAAACCTAAATTCCTGTTCTCTCTTCTTTATGTTCTGAAAGAAAACTGGCACTTGATATGTCTAAAATAAGTTCCAAAATGGCAGCAAAAGTGCGTATATATATTTAGTGTGCTGAAAATATCAGATAAATGGCAGGCTTGGTTCATTTTAACAAGCTTTGCACTTGTATTCTTTTCATCTGTGGCAAAATCCAGCACTTACCAGCCATTAAGGTTGCACTGTGCCAGTCAAAAAGGCAGAATTTTAATCATATAGTCACTATACAAGACATTCAGATACTATATGATCAGAATTGTTTTTTCTCCTCTTAATAAACATGCACATTGACAAAATGAAGAATTCTAAGATACAGGATTTTATTTATGTTCATCAGAACAGCTGTTTTGAAGATGGCAGGATTGATTCCATTATCAGGGACTACACCAACCAAAAAGGTCATATCCAAGAACAGTGAGAACATATATACATGATGGGATGTTTTCAGATTCCAGAAATCTACAAGTGATGACACAGGTGATTAGAGTAAATATATTACAGCAATCTGCACAAGCAGGCACTGGATATGCCACTCCAGCTTCTGACATTTGGGAACAAACCCCGTCTGAAGTGAACATGGCAATTTTCCCTTCTCGCAGTTATTGTTTCTGGTTACCTGCCTATTCTGACAGTCAACATGATGGTACTTAATATCAGCACCTTTTTCCTACAGACCTGGGTCACTGGGCAGCGATTCACTGTTCCAGGGCACTACACAAGGAGAACAACAACACAGGATCTTCAAAAGAGCTCACAGTCTAAATACAAGGGACACAACAGGAGGGGGAGCTGTGGGAGGACAGGAGGAGGCATGCAGCAGGTTGCTCAGCACAGCTCTTTAACCTCCCGGCTGCCTGCCACTCTGCAAACTATTAAATTATTTAATACAGCACACATAAAAAACATGAGAAAGGAGAGAGAAGGTCTAGGTGAGTAGAAAAAAGCCATGTCTCCTGACAGCCATTTTCAGTCAGGTAAGATTTTTTCTTTATGAAGAGCTGAACTTTTAATCAGTTCATCTCTGTATGGAAAACATGAAGGTGGCATGCTTGTATGCACAATCCAGGGATGTAAACGAAGGAAGAAAGGTTCATGACTTCAGGCTGTCTTCAGCTTTGGCTGTCCCACTTCAAGTTAGCTGTGGGTTTCTGGGCCTGCCATTTCAAGATGGAGTTGGAAATTTGATTTCTGAAAATAAGTAACTAGAAGAACCATTTTCTCACACTAGCCATATCTGAAATGCAAACCAAAGAGAAAGTCATTTTAGATTTGGTGAAATGTAAGAGGGAAAAAAAAGATAACCTTTCTCATGGTCTGAATTTTGAGGCTTCAGAAAAGAATAAAGCTTTCTCTAAAAAAAGCAAAACTAAAAAACTCTCAAAATGTACAACTAAAAGTTTTTCTCAGTTAGAAAAAGAGCCAACACTAGAAAGCTCAACAAGATAGGCTATTTTCATATCCTTTTCAGGTAAATGAAAAAATTTAGATAAGCTTCAGAAAATTCTAGATTCAGATTTTCGGAGCTCTTGATTTCTTTTTAACCCTTAAACGAAGCAACCCAGGTATTAAAAAAATTCTCAGGGAATAGGTAACTCTTGCAGCTTTTCTTCACAGTGCTTAGAAGGCCAGTCACTTTATCTAAATCAGTTGGAGAGCTCCTCAGAAAGGCTTTCTAGCAAAGCTTTGGCTGTTTGCTGAGCCCAAATGTGTGGCTTTCACAACATGGCATCTGCAACAAAAGCAAGAACCAACTTGTGTTATCAAAGCAACATTTATGAGACAAATACCTGCTAGGGATCAGAGGGACAGAAACTCACTCTGGCTGTGAGTTTGCTGGATTGTCATTCTGTAAGGGTGCTTTCCATCTTGAGGTCTGAGTATTTATGAATCTTAACTGATCAATCGTCACAACATCCTAATACTATGACAGACAAGTGTTATGAGACTCTGAAAAACTACAAGTGAAGTAGAAGTGATGACAAATTCCTTTTGTGCTATGATTTTGGAAGTTATCTTTGTTTCCTGGATTGACGTGAGCAGTAAGACATAGAGACATATTTTATCTTTCTCACATTTTTTTGGATCCCTGTCATAGCATTGCAGCATGTCTTTACAGGACTGGTTTTAGCCAATGGCATGGGTTATATCAGGTATTAATTTCATCTTCATTTTCTTTAAACTGGATGATTTTTAACATAAGGATTCCTAAGAAGTCTGTTCACATTACAACAAATGTCAGTGAATATCCATGAGTCACTGCTCATTTGTTCAGGCTATTTGCCTCTGGTTATCTCAGCTCTTGACATGTTAGCCACCTGAAAATATATGCTCCCATTCCAAGTGAATTTCTGGAAACACATCTCTGTCTGATTCTTCTGGTTAACAATCTCACATTGTTGTGGTTTAACCCCAGCAGGCAGCTAAGCCCCACACAGATGTTTGCTCACTTCCGCCTGGTGGGATGGGGGAGAGAATCAGAAGGGTGTGAGAAAACTTGTGGGTAGTGATAAAGGCATTTTAATAGGTAAAGCAAAAGCTGTGCATGTAAGCAAAGCAAAATAAGGCATTCAGTCACTACTTCCCATTGGCAGGCAGGTGTTTAGCCATTCGGAGGAAAGCAGGGCTCCATCACACATAATGGTTACTTGGGAAGACAAACACTGTAACTCCCAGCATCCCCCCCTTCCTTATTATTCCTTCAGCTTTTATTGCTGAGTATGATGTCATATGGTCTAGAACATCCCTTTGGTCAGTTGGGGTCAGTTGCAGTCAGCTGTATCCCCTCCCAACTTCTTGTGCACACCCAGCCTGCTTGCTGATGGGGCAGTGTGAGGCGCAGAAAAGGCCTTGACGCTGTGTAAGGGTTGTTCAGCAGTAACTAAAACATCCCTGTGTTATCAACACTGGTTTCATCACAAGTCCAAAACATAGCCCCATTCCAGGTTCTATGAAGAAAATTAACTCTATCCTCAGCCAAAACCATCTCATCACACACGCATCTCATTCTGTAGCTCCATGCGAATCATGGGAATTACAGAAGGGACGTTTTCTGCCTTCCCACTTGAATCCAGAGCAAGCCCAAAGAAAGGGAAAACTATCTAAGATGTACAAAAACACACCTGAAATGAACATTCTGCTTTTTTTGGTGTAGCTATAAGGGTAAGAAAACAGATAGGATACATCTATGTATTGAATTATAATTCGATTCGAGCTGACAAGCTGATCTTGTTTTGTCTGAAATTCCTGGTTTAAGAACAAAGTTAAAAGAATACATGGAAGTCTAACTTGCATGAAAAGCTGTGTTGTAAACTCACAGTCCAACTTTTCCACTTGTGTCAGCCATGTGTGAGTCCTTTGTTTAAAGTAAAGACTCTAAAACCTGAGATTCTGCTATTCTCTCTTTGCCTGAGCATGAAGTTCAAATGAACTCCACATCAGGAGTCAGAAATTAACAACCAAAATATCTGCCCTGAAAAGCTGTCAGCAGATTCTGTCAGAAAGCTTCCTAAATCACCACGGACTTAAAAAACTTCGCTACTTGACCTAGGAAGAGCAGGTTAATCACACCCTTTGCTTTTCTTGTCTCTTCAGTGTCTTCAGTTTGATGGTCACAAAGGCCTCTCCTCTTGGTTTCCTGTAACTCTATTGACTGTAATCCCCAGCTTGTGACCAATCTAGAATTTGATCTTTCTCAATATGGAAAATGTAACACATAGCTTTTGCTATTTTCTCTTTGAATGGCAGAATTTCATGTTTTCCATTGTACTCTTTCACGTATTGCCATCACACATTATTTCACCTGATCATGACTGTGTATACTGAGTTGCTGTTTTGCCATTAGATTTGTAGTGAGTACAAAAAAAAATCTTCTTCATTTCCCGTCCACATGGATTGACATGGTGTAGGAAAACATTCTGAAGTGTAAGGCAGGCATTTCATTCTGAGAATAAATGTCCAAGAGAGCCAGTATTTTTTATTTTATTCTTTTTTTTTTTTTTTTAATCTGGTCTCACCATAAAGAAAAAAAGGAAAAAAAAGCTATACACAAAATTTGGGTCCAAATCTAGATGTGAATTAAGGTTGGTCCCTAGACAACTTCTGCTTTGATTTCTGATTTCTTAGTAAAACTCTGTCACAAGTGCTGTCACCATATGCTTCCAATAGCTCATCCCAGGCTGGACTCAGAATTACCCACACATGCATGATGTACAGCAAATCCTCCAGGTGCTAAGGTTCCATGGACCTTAGCACTTGGTGGCAGAAGCATGACCATAGACTACTGTTTTCTTGTGGTACACAGGAGGTCCCCCCCTTCTGAATAAAACAGCAAAGCCAGGAACTCCTAAATAACATGGGGAGATTCTACCAGGTTTTTAAACGTGCACATAAAGCTAAATTTCAGTGATGGGAAAATACCATCTAGTCTTGGGTGAGTAGGCTTAAAAAAATATTCCAAGCATGTGAGAGCTCTGTTTATTACAAGCTACTTCAGTGAAACTATGTGTGCTGGTGTTCCAGACTTCATCTGAGCTGTTAAACACCAACTTGGTTATGCAGGTTTATAACGTATGTTTCGTTTGCTAAGAAGAAGTCCACTGTTATTTCCGCACCTTCCAGGATGGTCTTGAGGATGAATGTGGTTTTTTGAACCTGCTGTGTATTACTGTCCATTTGTCAACATTAAATTTTATTCACCATATGTCATCCTCACAAAATCTGTCTGCAGCTGTCTTGGGGCTCAGCATTTCACTTTCTCCATCAACACTTCGTGGAAGTTATCTGTGTAGAAGAAAACAATGAGGGCTTCAATTCTTTTCCCCTCTGAGACCTGTTTTAATATTTAGCCCAGCTGGAAGAGGTCTTTTAGTATCATGCTGTCTTCTATTTTGTGAACCATTACCTTATCTAACTGGTTAGATCCTTAACTGGGATCCTTATATCGAGTGTTGTGCAGAAGCTTGGCAGAAAATGAAACTTTTTCAAATTTATATATTCTATGCTATTATGTGAGCTGTTCATCTGTCTCAGTACTACTAGCAGGGATATAATTTCCTGTTGGTCTTTTATTTAAACCTATTCCTGAGGTTTTGTTTAAGCCCTACCAAAAGAAATACATTCCAAATCACAGCAAATGGCTTTTTTAGAAATGTTAATCAATGAGTACTAACATCTGAATGAAACTACAGATATATGTGTCTGTGGCTGAAGAGATGAATTAGAAGCAGAAATGCGAGTTTTCTTCTACGTATATTATGAGGATAAATCCAAATTGCTGGCAGCAGAATATTGTCCTTGCTAATAGAAATTTTCTTTAAAATATTGTAGTGTTCTTCAGAAATCTTAATTATCACAGGTGACTATGGATAGTCTTGTTCCCAGAGAAAGGAAGGACAGTTTTTCCACTCCTTTCAAAATAAGTCTTTGCTGAACAGTGTTTTAGAGAACTGTTTGAGGGGAGATCATAATGAATTAAAGACAAAATGGTCGAGGCCTGTGGCTTACCTGAAACTTTTAGTTTATTGGTGTTTTGAACAGTGGACTTGCCATTTGTTCCAATCATCTGCAAGCTTTTCTGTGTGCTCAAATACACTGTCTAATCAAGAAGACTGATCTTCTCAATGTCTCACCATGTTATACTTACAACTCTGCCCTTGGTAAAATTGTACTCTCCCTTTTCCCCATGTTTCATCCCAAGCTGATAATTTGGAATTAAAATGGACTGAAAAAATAGACGGTGATGACTACGAAAAGAAAGTCAGAGGAAACCTTTTTGGGTGTCAGTTTCATGTAGTGAACAACTCTGCAAATCTCTGAAAGTGAGATTTGTGCTTCTGCCATATCCAGGGCATTTTCTGTGCAAACTGTGCCTTTGCTTTTGAGCTTCCTCACATGGCTTCTTAGGCAGTAAAGATTACTGATGGCTTCTTCTCATCGGTAATGCTTCAGCTATGTCATCTCTAGACAACTTCTGCTTGCAATCAAAAATGTTCAAGCCACAGAAAAGTGGCTAGTTTCTAAGCTCAAGGAATATGGGAATGACTACACTTTTCATCTGCCTCCATGCACCTCATGGTGTCTGTTGCCTAGCCTTATGCATGAACTGAAAAATCTGGTAACATCATGTTGTGGTCAATGCTCTTTGACAGCCACTTCTCAGTAGTTCTGTAGGATCTTACTAAGCAGGTAGTGCAGGAGATGATAAACATAAATGTAGCATTTTAGATTTTCCTTAATACAAAGAGTATTACTTTAAGAAAGCCACCTTTATGCTTCACTTTTTGAAAACTGAAAAAATTGTGAAATAATTATTCTGAGATTTCCTGTATTAGTTCCTGGGACTTGTCTTATCCTGACACATTACCAGGAAATACTTCACTGTATTTAAGTTACCTCTGCCTCTCTGTAATCGGTGTAAAAAAGGTTGCGATGGTCTTGTCGATCGTGGTAAGAATGTCCAGTATTCCTGCAGCGTATAGCTCCAGGCAGGACTTGAAGGCATAAGAATGACCAGAAATGAAAGTTTCTTCATTCCAACACATGCTTCATCAGATTTTCAGTGAGGGATTGGCTTGAGACTTATCATGAAGTTTTGTGTCTTTGAAAACTTTATCTGCCTTGGTCGGTAAAATTTAGAACATCCTTGCTGATTAAAATGCACAGCCAACATTTTGAAAAGGTTTTGAAGTTATTGCATAAATACCAAGTGTGAAAAGGCTGCACTGAGTGTGAACAAAGCAAAATACTTATTTTCTACTGCTGCTTTTTTTCCTACATGATAATATTAATTCATTTTTTCTGTGTCTTAGCCAAGAAACCATATGCAAATGTGATTAAATTGATATATAGACATTAGGGGTAAACTGTGGATGACAGAATTAGGCACATACTCCTACAAACAGGCTACTCACATTGGGGCACCAGGGTAACCATGGGGGCCAGGAGGGTGTCGTTCATAAGTGACCCATGCATTTCTTCCTCCACTGCCCTCCTCAGGACAGTGAATGACTCTGGCCTCTTTTCCTTTTGCAAAGTGTGACACCTGCCACTGCAGCACTGGCAAGGGGGAGCAGCACCTTCTCCTCAGCTCTTCCCAGCTTGCTGCCACAAGCAAACATGGCCAGACAGAGTAGAGCTGCCCCATCTGCCAAGACAGAGCAGAGCTGCCCCATCTGCCACAACACTCAAGAGGATGTCGCTTATGTGACTGCCTGTCTCCACCAGGTCTGCCCGGGATGCATTGTGCAGTGGGCAAACAGGACACTGGACTGCCCCTTCTGCAGGTGGGCTGTCAACACCATCATTTACTCTGTGCAATCAGCGGACAATTTTTTGGAGATGGTTATTTCACACCCCTCAGATGCATCCATTGCCAGCTGCCAGGACAAGCAGGGGGCTGTGGAGCAAGTGCTCAGGACTCATGTTGGCCAGCTTCCAGCCTGAGTTCCATGTGGGCCTTTTCCATGACTGCTTGGAGGTCCTCAAGCCCCTGATGCCCTGGCTAAACCAGGAGCTGTGAGCACCATACAGGGCCTGCTGGTAGGAGGTGGTTGGGGCAGAGACCACCATCATAGTAAATCTGGGCTACTACGGGCTGGAAAGGGAGTCCTTGGTCTGAGGGCTGCAGCCCTCCCTGGAAAACCACACAGTGACATTTGTGTGCCAGCTCATCAACATCACTGTAGACTGGTACAGTGAGGACATCCTCCAGCAACTGGACCTCCTATACTCCCATGCTGCTGAGGAGCAGGAGGGCAGCCTCACAGCTTGATAACCATTAATGATTACCATTAAAAAAAAATTTAAAAGGAAAAGGAGAAAGAATAAGAGAAGGAAAAGGAAAAGGAAAAGGAAAAGGAAAAGGAAAAGGAAAAGGAAAAGGAAAAAGAGGAAAAGTGTGGACACATATTTAGCTAGTGGTCGCAAGAGCATTCCAGACGCCTTTAGAAGACCTTGAACAGAATAAACAAGAATACAAAAAAAGAAAGATGCCAATTAGAAGAACACAGGTGCACATTCCACGATAAAGGGAACTTGGCACAAAGAACCTCAATTCGGCAGTTTATCTTGACCAATTAGACTGAGACAATTTTCGCATGTTTTAGTTGGTATAACCAATTATGTCCTATGTTTATGCGTGTGTACAGAGTTGGTATAACCAATTATGTCTTGTGTTTATGTGCGTGTACAGAGTTGATATAACCAATCATATTTTATGCTTGTGCGCGTGTACAGTGACTTTGCAGAATATGTGATTATAAATATGTGTGTGTTTTAGCAATAAAGGTTGTCTGCTTTCAACTTTACAGGTGTCCGTTTATTTCTACCTCCTGCAGAAAAGGAGAGAAAAGAGGAAAAGAAGGAAAACAAGGAGAAAAGAAGAAAGAATAAGAGAAGGAAAAGGAAAAGGAAAAGGAAAAGGAGGAAGAGGAGGGAAAAGAGGAAAAGGAGGAAAAGAAGGAAAGGAGAGGGTAAAGGAAAGGGAGAAAGAGAATGAAAAGGGGAAGGGGAAGGAAAAGGACAAAGAAAACAATTCCTGCAATCTCTATACATAGTAGCAAGGCATGTTCTCACATACTGGCATATCAATTGTTTTTATATGTGTTTTATGAGGGGACAAGGAACAATTTTTTGAACTTTGAATTGTGGAAACTGCTACAGAGAAATGAACTTTGGCACTAAATAAACATCCAGCCACACTAGCTTCCCTAACAATGCTTGACAAATTACCGTAGTCCTAAAGGCTAAATAACAGGGAGATGCTCATTAGTTTAAAAAATAGTCTTGCTTTCTACATTTGGATTTGCTACTGAAAAAAAGAGGATTTAAACTCAGAACTTTGTTTATGACAAATCTGTATTTCTAAAAGAGATTTTTCTATTCAAAAAAGAAAGGCCTTACTGAATTCTACCATGGGAAAACAAATCCATTGAGGAAACATGCATTAGCACATCTTAGACAGATTAAATGTCTCCAGAAATATTTGACTTCATAAATATCAGGTACAAATAAAAGGTGGGAAACAGAGTATTTTCTCATTAAGAATTTGAATTTATTAAAATTATCAAGCTTAAAAGAAGAATTGTTCATTTACACATAAAGTACTGAAAGTTACCCAGATAACTGAAAGGAGATTTTCTTCCTTTCAATTGTCCCATAAATTTCCCTCTTAATAAATTGTTTTAACCAAAGAGTCACAGCAGATGTCCAGTCAAGCAAGACATAGCAAAAATAACATGCAGGGGAGCTACTTCAGCTTTTTAAAAGGAAACTTAGTTTTTTAGCTCAGATTGTAGAACATCATCTCTGCATTGGTCCTTACCTTTTTCTTTTAGGTTACAGGATGCCTTTAAAACTGAGCAGGGGAAGAGAAGTGGATGTTACCTGGGATTAGTATTTCACAGAAAAATTTAAGAAAGAAACTGTATTTTAGAGCTTTGTGTGTTTTGTGTATATTTCTCACACAGTATGAAACCCAGACATTCATTCATTCAGCAAGTGAAATCATTGTTTAATTTGTTCCTTGATTTTCCCTGGATGTTGGATCATTGCTCTGCCTTGGGAGCTGAGGCTTTAAGGATGCTGAGATACCTGGAGCTATGGCTCTCAGTGGCCAACAAAGTGAGCAATCAAAGAACTGGAAAGAGACTTCAGTTGTTTCTGAACATGTGTATAAGCAATTTTGCATCAAAACAATGTAGTACTGTCCATGTAGAAAGCAAGGCAAAGCAAGGCAAGCACCAGCTCCCTGTAGCACACATTGCTCTCTGCCCTGCCACATGTTGCAGGGCAGAAAGCACAGTGTCTCCCTATTCCCACAGCTGCAGGTCTGTATCCCAGGGGCTTTAGGTAGGATGACTGGCAAGGCAGATGCAAACTACTACTAATGTAAAAGCGGCAAGGCACTCCCCAAAATTGCCACTCTGAATTCAGTTGTGTGAGAGCTTTTCACTCTGAAAATAAGATTATATTTGATTCCAGCTGCTGGCAACCTGAACAACAAATTCACAAGCAAAAAGTATGACTTTAAAAGTTAGAATTATTGTCCTCCTCCTGACCACCTATATGCAATAAAGAACACATGCTGCTCAGTGAGAGCTTCACAGAGGGAGAGAAATGGGAATAAGAAATCTAACTGCTCTCCTGTTTCTCCCAAGCACATTTGTGCTTGTCCAAATTGCCTTCAACACACACTGTACCACAGCTGACATCTGTTTCAAGAAGCATTACTTGATGCTCTTGTCTGTCACCAAAGGAACTCTTATTATGGATGTCAAGGAACTAAACTATCAGGCAAGGGGGACATGAATTTTTTATGCTGATGCTGGCATTCAAGAGAAGGATGAGTCCCAACATGAATATGTATGGTACATAATACTAGTGTTATTGAAGTTTGGACAAAACTCCAGGAAAAATATGCTTTCCTGACAGTTTATTGGTTTTACATGGTGGCAGGACATTTTTCAGCCTCAAAGGATATAACAGGTACAGCTGGAACTTGAACTTTGTGTGCAGTTGCAGAACTAAAACTTTGTGGAAATCAACTGAGAAAGGGAATTTCATTGGTGTTGGAATAACAGTGTTTTCATGGCTAGTGTTGCAATGGATGGTTAAAAGCTCTACAAAGGGCAAGGAAGTTGAGGAGAGTGGGTAGCCCTCTGTGTTGAGGAGCAGCTTAGGTGTATGGAGCTCTTCTATGGGACAGGTGACAGGCTGGCTGAGAGCTTGTGTGTCAGGATCATGAAGAGGCCAGTGACAGTAATGTTCTGATGGCAGTTTGTTACAAATTACAGTCCGTATGAGCAGGCTGATGAAGTCCTTAAATAACTCAAGAAAGTCTCTGCATCACAGATCCTGGTTCTCATGAAAAACTTTAACCTCCCTCAAATGGCAGGGTGCAAACAATGCAGGAGATTTGTCAGGGACAACTTCTTGATAGAAATACTGGATGGGCCAGCCAGGAATGATGTACAGCTGGATTTGCTAGTCATAAATAAGGGAGAACTGTTTGGATATGTGATAATCACTGATAATCTAGGCTGTAGTGACGATGAAATAATATACGTCAAAATCCCAAGAGGATCGATGGAGGAGTCACAGCACGTAGATCCTGGTTTTCAGGCTTGCTCGGTATGGAGAAGAGGAGGTTTCTGGGGATCTAATAGGAGCTCTTCCCATCTCCCCCACCAGTACCTAGTATGAGGTTATTGAGAATTAAAAAACAAACTCTTTGGTGGAAGTAGGAGGAACAATGGGCATAAATTGAAAGAAGAGATGTTCAGACTGGAGATAAGGTGAAACTTTTTCTTCATTAGGGGAGAAAAATCATGGCACAAATTTCCCAGAAAGGTTGTGCTGTCTCTGTCCATCCCTAGATGTTTTCAACATCTGAGTGGACAAAGCCTGAAAAACCTTGTCTGATCTCAGACCTTAACCTGTTTTGAGCAGGAAATGGGACTGCGAACCTCCCAAAGTTCTTTTCAACCTGAATTATTCTACGATCTCTGCATCATTCTCTGCAAAAGTACTTTATCATCTAGATTTTGCTGTGTCTCTGTCTGCATCCTTCTACAAGAGGAGAAAAGGTTAGGGAAAAAGTGTACATCTTGGGGAAGTGAAGACGAAACCCTTCTTATTTATAATAAATTCTTGCTTCCCTTTAACCTCTAAGACCATTTAATTCCCTATTTAGTCACTGGCTGGAATTCCTCTCCTTTGACCTCATTTGGAGCCTGCTCCACTCTGGTTTTTATACAACAAAAACTGGTCTTCTAAGTCTTTAACCATTTGTAGATAAACCAATGCTCCTTTAGCATTCTGAAGTGCCCTCTCAGGCACTGTCAGTCTATTTTTTTCCCTTTATTGTATGGCTTTTCTTCCTTTCTTCCACTATTCTTTTTTCTCCAAGTGTCTCCTCTCCTCTTCCCCACTGTCCTTGTTTTTTCAGTGTGTTCTTTAAAGGTTCCCCCTAAACTGTTCAGATTTCCAAGAACTTGGTCCTTTGTTCCTTTCTCTTCATTTTGAGTGATTAGATTGGTAATACCATTTCAGTAATTCATGAGAAGTAGCTCCCCAAACCTGTCTGAATCATATGTGGAGAAAATAGTTGGGGAAAAAATAAACATTATTTAGAGATATTCCCA
>NW_010972667.1:109681-109907 GCF_000737465.1 Haliaeetus leucocephalus
TGCCGGTGACGATGGCATCCATCGGAACGATTATTCAGGTATTAAAGGCGGTAGGCAGGGAGGTGGACTGTGGAGTGCATAGGGCTCCAGTCACCAATCTCATCGAATGGATGATGCAACGGGGCTTCATAGTAAAGCCGAGAGAGTTATTTGATGTGTCGCGGCTGCAGGCTGCGTGCAAGGAGTCAATGGAAGAGTGTCTGAGTGGGAAAAAAGGAGCTGCAGA
>NW_010972667.1:111155-112570 GCF_000737465.1 Haliaeetus leucocephalus
GACCAGTGGCCCCTTCCTCAAGAGAAATTGTTTCAGCTACGGCTATTAGTACAGCACGAAGTAGAAAAAGGACATTTGGTCCCAACCACCAGTCCATGGAATTGTCCTGTTTTTGTCATCCAAAAGAAGTCAGGTGCCTGGCATCTTTTGCATGATCTTAGGGCAGTCAATGCTGTTCTTGAAGACATGGGACCTTTGCAACCAGGCCTGCCTTGGCCGTCCATGTTACCCCAAGACTGGCCAGTCGCAGTAATTGACATAAAAGACTGTTTCTTTTCTATTCCACTCCATCCGGATGATCAACCCAGATTTGCGATGACAATCCCGATGATCAACAATCAAGAACCAGTACAACGCTATCATTGGACGGTGTTACCACAGGGGATGAAAAATTCCCCAACTCTGTGTCAGTGGTTTGTTTCTCGCGCGTTGCGTCAGTTTCAAGATACACATCAGAATTGGGTCCTGTACCATTATATGGATGATATTTTGTTATGTGGGGAGGGAGACATTAACACAACCTTAGAACACCTGATTCAAGTTCTTAAGGAACATGGTTTAGAAATAGCACCTGAAAAGGTACAGAAAACTGCTCCAGTGAAATATTTGGGTACACTTATTCAGAGGCGGGCGGTCCAACCTCAAAAACTGCAAATTGAACACCAGGTATCAACCCTACATGACCTACAAGTGCTGGTTGGTAATCTGCAATGGTTAAGACAGTTTATTCCTATTACACACATGGAATTACAACCCTTGTTAGCAGATCTAGCAGGAACCCCAGATGTCGCAGCTCCTCAAACATTGACAAGTACACAAAAAGCTGTGTTACAGCAAATAGCTACTAAATTGACTCACAGGAGTCTCAACCGTTATACCCCAGAAGTCCCACTAGAATTACATATAACCATGCAACGAGAAGGAGCAAATGGACTGATATATCAATTTATCGATTCACGGGTATGCCCTCTGTTGTGGCTATACACCAGTTATCCAAAGCAAGCCGCACCACGATTTTTAGTGGCATTAGCAGATGCGATCTCTCGAGGACGACGGCAAACACAGCAGTTATCTGGGAGAGATCCTAAATTTATTTCAACATCTGTCAGTCCCCGTAATTTTGAACAATTAATAATGTTTGATATGTGTTTGCAAGCAGCCTTAGCAGGTTTTATGGGACAAATTATCCCAGCTAGGGGTGACCCTCTCATTAAAAGCCTTTTATCGTTGACCTTTAAACCACAAACACCCATTTCAGAAAAACCCCTCCAAGGCCTTACAGTGTTCACTGATGCCTCTGGAGCGACCCAACAGGCAGCTATGGCCTGGTTTTCTGACAGCCGATGGCATACCAGAACTTGGAAAAGTCAAGGATCGGTTCAAATTTTAGAACTACATGCAGTATTAACTGCTCT
>NW_010972667.1:112591-113667 GCF_000737465.1 Haliaeetus leucocephalus
AACATTGTCACAGACAGCGAATATGTATATAGAATAACACAATGATGTAAACGAAGTTTGCCGGGAGGGATTGAACCTGCTCAGGAGCTTTTGTCAGTTTTAGAAAAAAGACAAAAACCTTGTATTCTTTGCACACATTAATAGTCACACACAGATACCGGGTGCCTTGACGGAGGGAAATGCTCATGCAGACAAAGCAGCAGGAACCCTCATTCAATCAGCAGGTATTCCCATTTTACAACAAGCCAAACTTTCTCATGAATTTTTTCATCAACGGGCAAGGGCACCGGCAAAGCAATTTCGACTACCCTTGTCTGATGCTCAAGCAGTGGTTGCTTCCTGTCCACACTGTCATCAAACTAACTCCTGGACATGGGGAATTAACCCCCGAGGTCTACAACCAAATCAAATTTGGCAACAAGACGTTACTATCTATGAACCTTTTAAACCCCTGAAATATTTACATGTTACTGTAGATACCTGTAGTGTTTATATCTGTCCCACTGCTGAAACTAAGAGTAATGCGACAGCCACCATACAACATATTTGTCAAGCAATCAGTGTTTTGGGGGTCCCTCAAGAGATAAAACCAGATAATGGCCCCAACTACGTCAGTTCTCGAGTTCGCAAATTTCTCAATAAATGGGGCATCACACATACAACTGGAATACTCTACAATTCCACAGGTCAAGCAATAGTTGAGCAAGCCCATCAAACCCTGACAACGCAGTTAGATCACCTTAGGGAGGGGGAGAAGGTACCTGTAAGCTACCAAAATGAACTGTTATCCAAGGCCTGCGTGGTACTAAATCATATGCCACGGGGTAATTCAGACCCATCTCAGCATCACACTGCAGCACAACGACATTTTTCTGCTACATCGTTGTCTGACTACGCGCTAGGAGCACCAGTTTGATACCGAGATCCAGTCACAATGGAATGGCAAGGACCGGTACCCATTTTACAGTGGGGGCGAGGATACGCCTGTGTCCAGACAGACAGTGGACCCAGATGGGTGCCAGCCAAATGGATCCAACTGGATGTACAAGGAACCAATAAGGACTAAGATATCTGCG
>NW_010972667.1:115608-121512 GCF_000737465.1 Haliaeetus leucocephalus
CACTACTCTCATCCCCTACTGCCCTCTCTACAACAGGCAATTGATCTCCATTATGAAAAAAGTTCTTCTTCATCTCATTTTTTACTATGCTTTTTTCCAGGATTGTATTTTAATCTGTTCTTCCAACATCTCATGTGGATTTCTACCTCTTCAAGTCAGGTTCAGCGAAGTTTTAAAAGCGCTTTCAATTTTTACTTCTTGTATCATTGCTGCTCTACCATTTCTTAATCTCTGTGGACAGCACAAGTAACATGGCTATCACTCAGGCCTGTGATGTCAATGTGGTCCTTACTTGCACTTCTCTCTGGATCCTTACATCCAACTACTTGTATTATGTTTTTGGGGTATTGTTCAGTTTACTCTTTGCCCATATGTGTCCTCTTGTTCTTACCAGAAACACTAGTCAAGTGCATTTGCAGTATGTTATATATCTGTTGGGGATCCCTGTGCCTTAGTCTTGATGGAAAAAAACTCCATTGGCTGTTTCTTTGCATGGTGACTTCATGCCTTTTGTCAAAATTTTCTTTGCATCCAGAAGTCTTCCCCACCATAGGAGTACTGTGTACTGTACATGCAGCAAATCCAGTGCAGACTGACATCCTGGATATTTGCATAATAAGCCCCAGCATCTTAGGCAACATGAGAGGCCCAAAACAACTGCATGGTATTTCGCTTGTTAAAGAAGGTTCAGATATGCTGAGTGATTACTTTGTACATAAGCATCTTCCTGAAAGTACTGGATTTATGTAAAGGCAGTTCATTTTCCACAGATCTGATGTTTCCCAGAAGCCCAGTAGGTAACTGGGGTAAGTATGATAACGCTATGCAGATTTTTTCTGCACATGACATAGTTTAACCCAATGATTTACACAGCTAAAAGTCTTGTCTAGGAAAAAACTCCATTGGCTGTTTCTTTGCATGGTGACTTCATGCCTTTTGTCAAAAGTTTCTTTGCATCCAGAAGTCTTCCCCACCATAGGAGTGCTGTGTATTACACGTGCATCAAATCTAGTGCATTTGACATCATCTTCTGCCTCAATCACAGAAAAATTCCTTGGTCTACACTGCTTATATGCTTCTGATCAGGTTGATTTTTTGTCACTTTATCCTATGCATATTGATTATCCTTCCACTATCTCCCCTCTCTTTTCTACATGTTTGTCTTTTCTACACAGGTCTTTCGTGATCTTCCATGCATCTAGCATTCTTCCGTGTCTCATGATGAGCTTCCTATATCCAATTATTACCCATTTTCACATCAGTAGTTTCATCCCTTATTACACTGCGGAGAAACTCCCTGAAATTTCATCTGTCCCACCAGATTCTCATTTTCTGCGGCGCTTCTGAGATAAAAAAGAGCTGATATCTTTGAGAGTCCAAGGGAAGTGGAATCTGTCCTCATAAGCTGCTGTTCCATTATATCCAACCCACTTGCCTGTTTTGAATGGTCACCACTTGTTGTCTACACATGTCCTGGTTTCAGCTGGGATAGTTAATTTTCTTTCTAGTAACCGGTATAGTGTTATGTTTTGGGTTCAATATGAGAAGAATGTTGATAACACACTGATGTCTTCAATTGTTGCTAAGTAGTGTTTAGACTAAGTCAAGGATTTTTCAGCTTCTCATGCCCAGCCAGCAAGAAGGCTGGAGGGGCACAAGAAGTTGGGAGGGGACACAGCCAGGAAAGCTGACCCAAAGTGGCCAAAGGAATATTCCATACCATGTGACATCATGCCTAGTATATAAACTGGGGGTAGTTGGTCAGGGAGTGCAAATCGCTGCTCGGGAACTAACTGGGCATCAGTTGGCGGGTGGTGAACAATTGTATTGTGCATCACTTGTTTTGTATATCCCAATTCTTTTATTATTGTATTGTCATTATGTTGTTATTTTTGGTGGTGGTGGTGGTGTTGGTGTTATTTTTTTTTCTTCCTTTCTGTCCTATTAATCTGTCTTCACCTCACCCACGAGTTTCACTTTTTTTTTTCCAATTCTCTCCCCCATCCTACTGGGTGTGAGAAGTGAGTGAGCAGCTGCGTGGTGCTTAGTTGCTGGCTGAGGTTAAACCACAACAGTACTCTCTATAAAGTTTTGGAGCAACGTCAGGCCTTTCTGGGTCTAATTCATCCTCTTTTCATAACGTGCTGTAAAATCACCCACTCTGATCACACAAAATCTAAAGTTCTGAGTTGCAGCCATGTAAACAGAAGATCTAAATTTTATTTGCAATCTGTATGATGTTTCCCTCGTGAGGCTGTGATAATTTAAGTGATTAAAAGCCTGTTTCTTGAAAACGAATGTGTTTTAATTAGTCACAAGTATACAGCAGAGACAAGGGATAGAACTGGTCTCATTCACCTGAACATGATTCCGTCCATGAAAGTTTCGGGTTATTTTTAGTTGGCTCAGAGGCCTCTACTTCTCAGCTGAGAGAAATGATCCCCCAGGTTTTACTATGTCTCAAAAAAGGATGTGATGCAAAGGTGCTTGAGCTGAGATAACAGGTAGTATGCTACGATGCTGTATATGAATGGCATCTACATTTGTGGGCCTCCTGTGAGTGTACTGCTAAAAGTTAGGGTTCATTACCCGAGATGCAGCTCCTTACTAGCATGGTTAGATTGCAGCTGGATTAAAATAAATGCACTTCACACACAACTTCCTGGTTCAGGTCTTCTACAGCTTGAACATTGGTTTACTGTGGTGTTTGATGTCCAAGAGATGTCTGGAAGATCAGGCTAAGAGAGAAAGTTCTTTGAAAAGACGAGGTTAGCCACAATAATAGTGATGCTATGGTTAACTCATTATGTTCTATCTTGCTCATGTGTGCCTACTGAAAAAAAAAAAAAGCACCCAGAAGCAACACACACAAAAGAACCAAACACCAAACCCTACGTAGACATACCAAATGTAGACCCATCTGTAGTTGCTGCTCCCTTTCTTCATCATGGTCTTCAATTATTCTTTTGGAAACTATGGAAAAACAATTCTGATTGACCAGTACTTCACCGCTGGGCATTTCCCATTAAAAGCTTCCTCCTGTTGTTCTTCTGAGGACTCTCAAAAAATGCATGTATCTTATACGTGTTATTTTGTTTTGTTTTTCCTGTGAGTTCTTTTGACTTACCTGCATGCAATCAATACAGAGAACTGACAGATTGCTCACTGTGTATTTATTTACATGGATAGGAAAGAAAGTACAGTGTGGATCTAAAAAGAAACACTTTTCTACTTATGTTTAGGTTAAAAAAGAAGTGATCCAAGTTAGAGACAACTAAAATGACAGACCCTTATCTGTATTGAAATGCACACATTGCAGTATATAGATGATTTGTCAGAATTACTAGACCCTACTCACTATTAGTTATTAAGCAAGAACTATGACTGATCTTTCATTCAAGCGAAAAACCAGAGGTACTGTGCACCTGATTGCTCAGAAAATGTGTGTCATCAGATATGATATACAGAGTAGCAGTGAAGAAGTTAGGAACAACCTGGGCATTCTCCTGCCAATTGAAACAAATTGCCAAATGCCATACAGATTCTATGTGAATTATAATTAAATAGAAGTTTCAGCAGTTTCCATTAGTCCTATTCATTGTCATGCAACTTTCTACCACTCTGAACAGCACTACCTTCTATCAACCTTTTTAGGGTCTTTTCAGGATGAGAATCTGACTAGTAGGATGTTTCCATTCACAAGATACAAGGCAGCTGTGTTCATTTACTCTGCTAGGAATGCTGGGTCAGTAACCCTGGAAGCTCATGGACTGAGAAAGCCTCAGGATACCTGGAAATATTGAGGAGCATGTTTGTGGAAATATAGCCTACCTTCTTGTGGAGTTTGGCACATTCCTAGGGCATAGCAGCAAGCCTGGCCAAAACTGGAAGAATCAAGCTCTCTGTTTCCTTACATTAAAACGATTTTTCCTTAGCTAACTTTCTTACTTCATGCTTTCATGGGAGAACACTTAAACTTACATGTCCATGCCCCAGGCCTGACCCTGCTGTGCAGTCACCAAATCTTTACTGCTGTTGTTACCAGATGGGTACTCAAAGTATTTCTGTCAGTCAGCTAGAACTACCTCTGCAGAGTAGAAAGGCACTCATGTGACCAGGACTGTGCACCAAAAAATACAAGCTAATTGTTGCTTCACACTGTGCTTCTGTTTGTTTAATTTTGCTCCTTCTCTCTTACACTTCTTAAAAGTAAAAGCATCTTCAGTATATGGATGTAATTCTATCCAGCGGTTCATAGAATCATAGAATCATTTAGGTTGGAAAAGACCTTCAACATCATCACGTCCAACCATCATCCATGCCCACTAAACTATATTATGGAGTACCTTGTCTACGTGCTTTTTGAATACCTCCAGGGATGGTGACTCAACCACTTCCCTGGGCAGCCTATTCCAATGTTTGACAACCCTCTCAGTAAAAAAATTTTTCCTGATATCCAACCTAAATCTCCCTTGCAGCAACTTGAGGCCATTTCTTCTTGTCCTACCTCCAGCCACCTGGCAGAAGAGACCAACACCCACCTCACTACAACCCCCTTTCAGGGAGTTGTAGAGAGCGATAAGGTCTCCCCTCAGCCTCCTCTTCTCTAAACTAAACAGCCACAGCTCCCTCAGCCGCTCCTTATAAGACTTGTGCTCCAGGACCCTCATCAACTTGGTTGCCCTTCTCTGAACACGTTCCAGCAACTCAATGTCTTTCTTGTAGTGAGGGGCCCAAAACTGAACACAGTACACAAGGTGTGGCCTCACCAGTGCCGAGTACAGGGAAACAATCACCTCCCTGCTCCTGCTGGCCACACTATTTCTGATACAAGCCAGGATACCATTGGCCTTCTTGGCCACCTGGGCACACTGCTGGCTCATATTCAGCCAGCTGTCAACCAGCACACCCAGGTCTTTCTCTGCCGGGCAGCTTTCCAGCCACTCTTCCCCAAGCCTGTAGCACTGCATGGGGTTGCTGTGATGGAAGTACAGGACCCAGCACTTGGCCTTGCTGAACTTCGCACAGTTGGCCTCAGCCCATCGATCCAGCCTGTCCAGATCTCTCTGTAGAGCCTCCCTACCCTCAAGCAGATCAGCCCTGCCTCCCAACTTGGTGTCGTCTGCAAACTTGCTGAGGGTGCACTCCATCCCCTCGCCCAAATCATTGGTAAAGATATTAAACAGAACCAGGCCCAACACTGAGCCCTGAGGAACACCACTTGTGACCTGCCTCCAACTGGATGTAACCCTATTCACCACAACCCTCTGGGCTCGGCCATCCAGCCAGTTTTTCACCCAGTGAAGAGTACACTTGTCCAAGCCATGAGACGCCAGCTTCTCAAGGAGTATGCCATGAGAGACAGTGTCAAAGGCCTTGCTGAAGTCCAGGTAGACAACATCCACATCCTTTCCCTCATCCACTAGGCGGGTCACTCGATCATAGAAGGAGATCAGGTTGGTCAAGCAGGACCTGCCTTTCGTAAACCCATGCTGACTGGGCCTGATCCCCTGCTTATCTTGGACTTGCCATGTGAGCGCACTCAAGACAAACCATTCCATAATCTTGCCTAGTACTGAGGTCAGGCTGACAGGCCTGTAGTTCCCCAGATCTTCCCTCCACCCCTTCTTGTAAATGGGCATCACACTGGCAAGCCTCCAGTCATCTGGAACCTTCCCTCTTGACCAGGGTTGCTAATAGATGATGGAGAGTGGCTTGGTAAGCATCTCCGCCAGTTCCCTCAGTACTCCTGGATGGATCCCATCTGGTCCCATAGACTTGTGAGTGTCCAGGTGGCATAGCAGGTCATTAACTGCTTCCCCCTGGATTATGGGTGGGTATATTCTGCTCTCTGTCCCTGTCTTCCAGCTCAGGGGGCAGAGTACCCTGAGGATAACTGGTCTC
>NW_010972667.1:121929-122446 GCF_000737465.1 Haliaeetus leucocephalus
CTCCTGGATCCCTTTGCCCTTCAGGACCATCTCCCAAGGGACTCTCTCAACCAGTGCCTTGAAGAGGCCAAAGTTTGCCCTCTGGAAGTCCATAGCAGTGGTTTTGCTGACCACCTTCCTTGCCTCACCAAGAATTGAAAATTCTATCATTTCATGGTCGCTAAGCCCAAGACATCCTCCGACCATCACACCTCCCACAAGTCCTTCCCTGTTTGTGAACAGTAGATCTAGCATGGCTCCTCCCTTGGTTGGCTCACCTACCAGCTGTGTCAGGAAATTATCTTCCACATACTCCAGAAACCTCCTAGATTGTTTACTCTCTGCTGTGTCATATTTCCAGCAGACGTCTGGAAAGCTGAAGCCCCCCCCAAGAACAAGGGCACATGATTCTGAGACTACTGCCAGTCACTTGTAGAATGATTCATCTGTCTCTTCAACCTGTTTGGGTGGTCTATAACAGACTCCCAGCACAGTATCTGCCTTACTGGCTTTCCCTCTCATCCTCACCCATAAGCAC
>NW_010972667.1:122952-132533 GCF_000737465.1 Haliaeetus leucocephalus
GTATTAACCAGGTGTGTTTTCCTGTTCCTTTCAGTATATTTCCCTGCCACTGAAGGGATTGAGGAAAACACTACCTGTGCTCCCAATCCTTCCACTAATTGCCCCAGGCCCTCAAGTCCCTTTTGATTGCCTTTGGATTTCTCTCTGCAATCTCATCACTGCCAACCTGCACAACCAGCAATGGGTAATAATCAGAGGTCCAAACCAGACCAGGGAGTTCCCTGGTAATGTCTTTTGCCTGGGCCCCAGGTAGGCAGCAGACTTCCCTGTGGGATGGGTCAGGTCTGCATATTGGGCCCTCTGTCCCCCTCAGAAGGGAGTCACCTACGATAATTACCCTCCTTTTTCTTTTTTCAGAGGATGTGAGAATGTGTGGGGCTGCCCAACTGAGCCTAGGCACCTCCCTAGATAGGACTTCATCTACAGCCTGATCTTCACTGACCTGGTCCTCAAGTCCCAGAGCCCCATACCTGTTGTGTAGGGGCAACCAGGAAGGTGAGGGAGACCGGGAGGGGATTTACCTGCCTCCCCAAGCAGGGACCTGTATCCATTCCCCTCCATCTCTGACGTCCCCTCCTGCCTGGTGGGAAGGAGAGGGAGGCCGAGAGGGGATTCACCTGCCTCCCCGAGCAGGGACCTGTATCCATTCCCCTCCATCTCCGAGGTCCCCTCCTGCCTGGTGGCAGGAGGGCAGGGGAACCTCCGCCTCTTGCGGAGCCTCCATCTGCTGCCTCTGCCTCAGGGATGGTAGGCGTGGGCCCACCAATCTCTCTCCCTCTCACACTCCCTGATACTCCTCAACCTTTCCACTGCCTCCTTCAGCTCTGCCACCTGGCTGAGCGGATCATCCACCTAGTCACACCTCACACAAGAGGTGTCCCCGCTGCCCTCCGGCATCGGTGACAGACGCAAGCGCTCCCTGCAGCCAGAGACCCGGACAGCTGCACGTTTACATAGGAGCTCTGTCTGCGTCGCCACGTTTTTCCTAACAGCGGTTTTCACCCGAGCGGTGACCGTACCTGGGTCTCCCTCCGGGCCGACGCCCACCGCTTGAGTAGCCTTCTCCCGCTGGGAAGAGGAAGAGGGGGGCTGCGCCCTACTTGCACTCCCTGCCTGCCCGAACTGCCGCGCCAGGCCCTGGTCGCCCGCGCTCCTCAGGGCCGTTCAAGTCTCCCGCGGTTGCCCCTGGCAACGCCCACGCTGCGTCAGCCTCTCTCGCGAGAGCCGCCGGCTCTGGCCCGTCCCTCCGCTCTTCCCCGGCGCTCCGGGGCCGCGGGAACCTCCCGGTCCAGCTCCATCTAGCGCTCAGCCGCCCGCTTACCCTTGCCTCTGCTGGCCTCGCCGCTGACTCAGTTCAAGATGTGTATGTGAGTATGTATTTGTTCATCCATGTGAATGTTTCTTAATGTTTTCAATATTTGAATGTTTTTTTTTTTTACTACAGGTCTAAAGCTGGTTTAAATTTTTGCACCAACTGTAAGCTTACACAGTGATAAGCTCTTGTGCTCGAATAACTATTAATTGATTTTAAGCATAATATTTCTTTGTAGTCTTAACCCTAAAGTTCTGTGAGGTACATATGATTGAAATAATATCTATACTGGGTTATGTTTGTCTCCTAGAATACCTGATTTTCTCCATTCCTTTTCTTTGCATATATCCATTTCAGATTTTAAGAATCCTAATAGCTTCTGGAAATTTCATCTTCTATTAATAAAATGTCTTGGGAATGGAACATGCTGTAAATCAGTGTAATTGACAGCCCTGGCATTTCACAATGGAGACTCCAGCCTGTAACTGTGGGACTGAGTGTATTGAACACACGGCACGAAAACTTTAAGTAAATGTGCTTTCAGTCCTTTCAGACAAAGCAAAGACAAACCCATTTTTTTTTCCTGCAGGTTCCTCTCAGTTTTTTTAAGGGTATACTATGAGAGTTTGTCATAGCTGGGAAGTTTACAGTACTGCTTTCTTTAGAAATAACTGTGTTGGTGCCTTTTATTAAAGAAAAAGAATCCTTTTAAGATTTTGGTATTCACTGTAATTGGTTTAATGTTAGAGATCCAACTCAGCTTTCTGTTGGTATTAACCTACACAACACTCAAACAAAAAAAGACAGTTGGTCATATTTCTTTCTGTTAGTCTTTTTTTATTTTTCAGTAATTTTAAGCACTTCTGCATACTACAATTTTCTAAGTGGCAACTATGGCAATACTTTTTCTGCTTACTTTCATACTCTGTAGCCAGAAAAATGGAAATCCTATGCCATCACATATGCAGTAATGTCTGCTGTAGCAATAGATGTTCTGTATTTGGTCATATTTGAAAAGAGGCCTTTATAGACTTTAGCTTTCTCAGTCATTCAGACAGATGCCATAGTGGATAGGGGCCTATATTCTGAGTTCTGATCTGTTTTTTCTGCCCATTGTCACCCACCCCCTGCTGAAATAAAAGAGAATGATGCTTAAGCTACAGGAGCTCTACAATAAGCAATAGCTAGATGCCTGAGTACAGGCACTGACTCCACATGGACTTTATTACAGGGGATGTCTTGTAGGGGTATGACAGCATAACAGAAGATGTGGGACACAATAGTCATTCCTTAATGTTATTTCAAACACCTTTAGTCTCTTTCTTACTCTTTCCTGAATTACTGAAGACCAAAAGCCTTTCCATCTACAGAGAACCACTAGAACCAGTCACAGCTCCTGCCCACACAGGGCACCGACCTCAGTCCTGTCTCAAGTGGGGAGCCACAGAACAGCAAAGTTCTCCAGCTGTAATTCCAGAGACTCAGTTTAGAATCTGGGTACATGATGGACCTGTTTCCTGAATGTCTCCAAATGTGTAAGCTGATGCCCAACAGCAGAGCAAAATATCAAGTAATGCCTTGGGCATGGCCTCATGTCAGTATGTCGTGGTTTAACCCCAGCCAGCAGCTAAGCACCATGCAGCTGCTCACTCACTCCCCCCTACCCAGTGGGATGGGGGAGAGAATCAGAAAAAAAACCATAAAACTTGTGAGTTAAGATAAGAACAGTTTAATAGAACAGAAAGGAAGAAATTAATAATGATAATAATAACAAGAATAAAATGGTGGTGGTAATAATAATAATAATGATAATAATAATAAAAGGGTTGGAATATACAAAATAAGTGATGCACAATGCAAGTGTTCACCACCCGCCAACTGACACTCAGTTAGTTCCTGAGCAGCGAATCCCTCCCAGCTCCACTCCCCCCAGTTTATATACTAGACATGACATCACATGGTATGGAATACCTCATTGGCCACTTTGGGTCAGCTTTCCTGGCTGTGTGCCCTCCCAATTTCTTGTGCCCCTCCAGCCTTCTTACTGGCTGGGCATGAGAAGCTGAAAAATCCTTGACTTTAGACTAAATGTTACTTAGCAACAACTGAAAACATCAGTGTGTTACCAACCTTCCTCTCAGACTGAACCCAAAACATAACACTATACCAGGTACTAGGAAGAAAGTTAACTCTATCCCAGCCAAAACCAGGACACAGCATAAAGTAGTTGTGCAGCACCTTGCCACTTTGGGTGTTTTCCTTTATCAGTCTTCCTCTGACTTCAGTTGCATCCCAAGCAAAATGCTGCAGTGATTTAAACTGCTTGGCCTGGCACTGACAAGACAGAAGATGGGGAGTTTTCGTATCATCTATGACTTATTTAATTGTTAGGTAGTGAATGTCAAATACTCATCAATCTATACTGTACAGCTCCTTCTTTTCTCACACTTCTTATTTTCTTCTCCAAAAGGAATTGGATTCAGAGAGCACCAACACTGATATAGGGTATTCCTCATCCATTTCACCTTCCTTTCCCTTAAGATGTTTTCTCTCGAATGGTTTTCATACTCATTTAAGCTCTTTCTCCCCCCCACCCCCAGCAACAGCCACAGCCACTAACACTGACACTAGGAGTACTAATGTACTTCTTTGGAAGGCTGTATTATTGCTATAGATGAACTGCTAGAAAATAGAGGAGCAAGAGGGACAAAAGCATGCATATTACTACTTTACTGCAATCCTCTGGGAAACTGAGAGCATCAACCTCCCAGTTGACCTGCATCAAATATCCACATCATCCAACATGCATGTTGATGCATGAACAAGGCATAGACGATTTTGGAATATACATGGTGGCATAGTTCAGAAAAAAGATGGACTTTCTTTTCTTTGTGATTATGGTGGGAACTACTAAGAAAATAATCTTCCTTTTTTTCCCAAGGACTGCCAGACTATTTAAATGGGATCAGTGTGGACCTCTCATTTGGAAATTGTTTTTTAAGCATACCTCAGGGCTTATGCATCCTGTCTACCTTCAAAAGCTGTGCCTGAAATTATTTGAAATCCACACTAAACTTTTTCCATTAAACTCTTCCTCCCACTAGAGAAAGATTCCTAAAATTACTGCAAAATTATTTCCCTTGCAGAAGAATTTTTCCGATATGTCTCATGATTTTTCTTCAAATATTGTCATTTAATATTTACTTATAATTAATAAATGTGAGCAATATAGGATTGTGCATAGTAAATAATAATGATAAATAATAAGTACTATTATAAATACAGCAATGATTGTTTGCCAGAGTGATTAAATGATAGCATGTTTACTGGTAGAAAAAAAATGAAAGAAGAGTTTAGATTGTACAGAAAGCGAAGCTGAATATCTAAGTTGGCAAGTTAGAAGCTTTGAGGGACTATATGCAAAAGATTTCTGTGCTTTTCTTTTTCCTTCTGTTTGTACCTCCCCTTGGACAATCCCTTAAGAATATGGCTGTCAAAGTTAGCAGTTCTGACCTCAGCCAGAACAAAAGCTTTGTTGTTGAATAGTGTCACATTCAGAGAAGTACGAATAAGATGCACAATTGAATGTCCATCAAACACTTAGTGACAAAGCAATGCCAGAACACCAGAAAAAGGACTTTGCACCATAAGCAAACAGATAGCCAGAGTGAAAAAGACCAGCCTTTAAGGAAAAGAAATTCTGCCACCCCAAACTTCTCAATCACTTGCTGTTTCAGGGCAACATTTCGTGTACTGCAACATCATCACATATTTTCATCCATTTAAATAAATCACAAGTTTGGAATGAGAACATCATTGTTTTCACTGAGATGTGAATTAAAAAGGAAGAAAGGAAGATAATGGAACTTCTTGGGTTTGCAAAACTCTTGTGTGTAATTTGTCCTTTGCAAGAGCAAAGAAAGATAACCTGTATGCAATTGATTACAGACATTGTGCCTTTTAATTGCTTCTGCATACTGTTCTAGTTACATGCTAGACATGATATCTGTGAGTTTTCTGTTCCTTGCTTACATAGTTAAATAAGTGTCACCACTCTGTCAAACAATCATATCACAGTCAAATGAATCCAAAACTCTTATCTTCCCCTTTACCAGTTCACAATAACAGTACAAGCAATTGTGTTTAAAAAAAAAATAAACCAGGATTAAAGAATTTTACCATACATCACCCTACAAAACAAATTTCATTAGAACAAAAAGGGGAAGAGTACCCTTTATTCTTCAGACTTCTGATACAAGCTGGAAAAATATGGTAGAAGGAAGTTGGAAAACCTTTCCGCTTACACGAGAAGATGAATCCATGCTTGTCTGACTGCTTGTACAAAGATTTTAGAGATCAGTACCAGTGCATTTATGATATTCTTTTTTAGTAGTTTGATCCAGCATTTTACTTATGTATTAATCCAGAGAATTAATATAACTATCAAATGTCTTAATAATCAGCTTTGAAATTATTAGATTGTGAATTATTTTCTTACATTCAGGAATTCAACGTAACTCATTGTAACCAAAAGCCACAAACCCAAACCTGAAAACTCCTAGACATTATATTTGCTCCAGCATGCGGCATATCTTTACAGAAAATTGGGGGAAGGGATTGTACAAAATGCGTAATTGATAGAAATGTCTGTAGAGTGAGGAAACTGGGAAGGGTGTCTTTACCAAAGACAAATAGGAAAGAATCACTTTTAAACATAAGATCTGTTACAACAGTTTAACGTGGCTCAAAGTCAGAGGTCACCATGAGTACTGTTCTTAAGGCTTTGTATATTTTACATGCCAATACATGTATTTGGCAACAGATCATTAACAGTAATACCTTTTTTATAGGTCAGACTTCAGAAAACCCAGATAGAGAGCTTGTGTTATTGTCATTGGAAGGATGGACAAGTAAAAGTAATTTCTTCAGGATGTCTTATAAGGCAAATCAGCTATGTGACACTATATTTTTATATGCTCTGAATGCAAGAGCACCTGTATAACATAGTAGGTACCTCTGCTGGGAGCTACATCTTTCACAATTAATTTTACAGTGTTGGAAGACAGTTCTCAATATGTAATACAAATTTCCCTTACTTACTCTTTTCCTGTAGGACATTGCACCTGGAAAATGTGATCAAATCACTCCTGATGTACTTAGCATGAACTGTTCACTGATCATTGTTCCCCTTACTATACAGGTGCAAGTGTTACCTATTTCTTTGAGACACCTTGTTGCACAATAGTCAATTTGCAATTTTCTATGCAGGTAGAAGCCAAGACTCCCTCTGTATCTTGTAATAGTATTAACTACCTCCAGAAAAAAAAATAGAAACCAAGACTAACATGGTTTAAAAGGAGCTTGCAAAAACATTAACTATTATGAGATGCACTGCTATACATATCACAGATAAGAATATTCCTCTGGATGTCTTCTACCCTACTAGAACGTCAGCATCCAAAAATGTAATTATGTCTCAGGAGCTGGTGGGAAAATTCATAATGAAAAACTTCAAAATAACTTTCTTTGAATTGAAATGTGCTATTATAAATCTCAAATAAAAATGTTTAGAATATTGAATAATGCCTTTTACTCACTCTGCAATATGACAGCTGTCCACATATTAGAAAAGATAAAGACTGAAAGTGAAAATAGAAACAGAATCATGGCTGCCTTTTATAAAACTTGGCCAGATACTGAAAGAAATTTGCAAATAGAGATTTGAGCAAAATAGGGTTATACTTCTTCAGAACGTTGCAGAATTTTGAACTAGTGGTTTCTTCCAAAATGAGAATCTTTCTAAAAAATTACTATAATAAAACATCTGAAAAAAATTGAATTGAATAATACTCTTGTACTTATCTTCAAACAACTTTCAAGTAGTAAGACAGCATGCTGGAATCCTTGAGAACCTGGTTAACTATGTTTCCTTTAAATTACCTGCTCATCTCCAATTCAGCCAGCAGAAATGGAGCCGGTTTCTTCTTCTGACCTCCCTTGGAACTGAGAAAGAGTATGTTGTCAGTCTGAATTCCTCTAAAGCACACCATCAGCTGGGGAATTTCTGCATAGATCTTACAGCAAGCCAGTTACTAGCTCATCAAGAGGGTTTCAGAGAAATAGGCTGTGTAATAATAAGGCAGAGAGATTGCCTTGCATGTCACTCATTCTCAGTGATTCTCCATGAAAGGATGTTTTCAAGGTTTACTAGGTACATTAAACAGTAAGTCACCTGAAGTTATGAATGGATATTTAAAGCAAGCTAGTGAATACTTCCAATATGATCATATATTTGCCACTTCCCAAACTGCAGTAAACAACAGAACAAAAACATCTGCAAGCAGAACAAGAAAAACAGGGCAAGTACTCTGATGAAGTATCCTCCTTGCCCTCCCTCTGTTGTAAGTCCACTCAGTAACTTTCACTATCAATCTTGCTTAGCCTGTTCCAGATTGCACTAGCTACTGACTAGTGGGTCCAACTGTAGGCATGCAGGGCTTGGCAACAGTTTATTCTCAGGATATATTAAAGCAGGGCTGGAAACTGTTGAAAATACCATGTTTGACTGACTACAAAAGCTGAAGGGAATGGAAAAGAGAGAGAGAGAGCGCCCGCCAACTCACAAGGATGCGTGCTTCAGAAACACATAAATGTTCTTCTCATGTGTCCTTATAAGGACAGGAGAATACAAATAAAAAATATTTGATTCATATTAATGTGACAAACATTGGATATTTATCTCAACCCAACAGCTGAACACTTTGTCTTTGTTGCAAACTAGCTATCACAGGTGCACAGGGACAGTGCTTTCTTAAATCTTGTCTGACACCTCTTATCTGAGCTCCAGCACTGTTTTCTAGTACAATGTAAGTTTAAATATTTCTGCAGAAAACTGAAATGAGAATTTTAAAATTTTTAAAGTTTTTGTCAATAATTTCTGTCAACAGATTTAATCCTCTGACTTTTTACCTGTATGTTTGTTCTTTTTCTAACTACAACTTCCTTTAAGGAGTAGATGCCTTTTATGTAGATATCCTTAAACCAATAAAGCTAGTCTACCTCCAGTCTTAAATAACAACTCTACTAATTCTCCATATAAGCTTTTAAAATAGCTTTGTGCCACTTCACTACAAAACCAAAATGATCATTTAATATAAAAAGTAGAAATTTTGCC
Organism: Haliaeetus leucocephalus; assembly: GCF_000737465.1. NCBI lineage: Eukaryota > Metazoa > Chordata > Aves > Accipitriformes > Accipitridae > Haliaeetus > Haliaeetus leucocephalus. The sequence continues at coordinate 131,439 of NW_010972667.1, forward strand.
ATCTTAGCTTATTGCAATAGGAAAACTATTTGCTTCTATAATTTTAACTAGAGCAAGCTAGAGCATTTCTGATTAAGAGCAGTTTCACTGCCAGACGCCGTTTTTTCAAAATACAAACTTTTTGGAAGAGATTTACAAGTTTTTACATACCTTCATTAGGAGAAGTTATTGTCCGGGGCTGTCTGATCAAGTCTGTCCAGAGAGAAAGAAGAGTGGGAGACAGAGTCAAAAAAAAAAAAATCAACAACCATGAAACCTTCAGTGCAAAAATGTACATTTTGACATGACCGTAATGAAATTTGAGAATGTTCAGAATGTTTTCTTTCCTTCCCTTCTAGGATGGAGAACCATCAAGAGCCTTCAAAGTTGCCATAAAATTCTTTTATCATCCTATGTGAAGTTCCATTTTTAATGTAACAGAGGTAAAAAATGGGCCTCACTAATTCATCATTATGACTAGCAGAGTCTTTCCAAATTATACAAATTATCTTCTACACAATAAAAAGACACTGATAACGCACTATAGCATTAATTTTGTTTATTTATTTAGCAAGTATAATCTGATTTTAATTATGTATGATAACTCTAAAATAGACTAATAAATATATGAATATAATAAAGCCTATGTAATCAGGGACTTTAAATCTTTTTCTGACATGCCTCTGTATATCGTTTGCTGGATTCTGAAATTCCTAATCAAACTTCATGCAATATTTCAAATTAAATGAAATTAAATGAAACATAGATTAAATGTTTGGGGGATTGGCCTATCATTTATCATGGCAGTTCCTTGTATTTAAAGAAAAACTTCATTATTTTTTCTGTGTTCAATTGAAAGACAAGCTATCTGCCTGCTTGCTTTGGAACTTATACAGTTAAAGGAGGAACCAAGAAAACTAGAAGAAGAACTAGCTACAAAATCACTAACAGAAAAAGGCATAGGACTTCCAGCCTGTTTTCCACTATTGATGCTCCAAAACCTGGATAAAAATTTTAAAAAAGGACTGGGCTTTGGAAAACAGTACTATTAAATTGAACTGAAAATGATAAATGTAAGGCTGGGTTTTCTCTGAGTTATCCTTAGGTGCTGTGATA
>NW_010972667.1:133127-133561 GCF_000737465.1 Haliaeetus leucocephalus
CTCTTGTTTAACACTGTGCAGTTAACAACAAAACCGGTTTGGGGCTGGCAAAAAAGAACTATATACATATCATCTGTCTCCACCCGGCCTGCGGTTACACGAGGACCGACAAAATGGTTAAAGATTACATATATAGTGAGGATCACATTTTATTATGCGGCCCTAGCATTGTTTATATTGACACGAATCAGATGAACACATTTCACAATCTTCCATTTTCTTTGTCGTTGGTATTGTTTCGTGTTTTCATTTCCAATCGTGTCAATACTTGCCGAATTGGTTTCAATTTCGGATCTTCCTTTGTCTTTATTATCATCAGAGAATGAGTTGTTTCTCTCCCTGATTCTGGATCAGTAGGTACTGTGGATATCTGCATTCCTTGTATAACCGAATGTATTAGTCTGGTAAAACAAGGTATTAAACATGGAATTATT
>NW_010972667.1:133754-134899 GCF_000737465.1 Haliaeetus leucocephalus
TAAGATTAAATTCTCCACAAACACCCCCTTTTTGTGTTAATAAATAATCCAAAGCTAAACGATTTTGATACAAAGTAGTTCTCATCTTGGTGTTTTGTTTTGTAATTAATCCAAGTGCATCTCTGATTTTATTTACAACTATTTCCACTACAGCTTGTAACCGTATTATTCTATTAAGCATATATATTGGGGTCCTGTAACTCCAGGATCCATCTTCTGCCCACGTAGCTTGATTATAATAGGCAATGATTCTCTCAGGAGGCCATCGTTTACCTTGATTTGTTCCACCACAAACATAACAATTAGTTACATTTAATGATTTAGTAATGTTTTTAGCAAGATTTATAAACAGATTTTTTAGCTACTGTGGGAATTTCATATTTCACTCCTGTCTCTACCTCATGATAAAATGAGTTAAATAATATTCTATGCCTTCTCCAGTCTATGTTTCCACAGTTAGTATACGGGTCATCATCTATAGTATCACAGGCATTAAAAGTTACTGACACTGGAGTATTCAAATTGGCTATAATTTTGCTTGTTCCGATTAATCTACCGTTTTCCGAATTTGTTCTGATTTCTACCCAATATTGATAGGGAAGTTCTTCTGGATCATAGCATATAGTCCTGTTTCTTTCTCTGCATAAAGCATACTGGGTTAGGTTATAAATGCAACTTCCTATTTTCTGGCCCTTACAATCATAGACAGTATGATACACCAAGGTTTGGGAGGTTACCCTTCCCTTTCTAGTAGTTACCACACGTTGACTACAGTTGTTTGTTGTAGCCAGAGTCAAAGAACTCACCCCAAGCAGGACTAGAAGAGGTCCGGTAAGAGCCATAGTGGTCGGCGGTCACAGCCCGAAGGGGTTGCAGCCCGTGGCAGACCTTATTAGCTGCACCACCGGTTCCCTATCCGGTCTTGCCCTCTTCCTTAATCTTAAGGGGCGGTCGCGGGGCTGTAGGGTTAGCTTTTTCCAATTTATATATTATGTCCCAACTATGGATAGTCTATGGTTATCTCTTTATGTTCCTAATCAAAAAAGAAACACTTCCTTATTAAATGGACAACAGTAAAACCTGACCCACGGTAGTTCGTGCAATGGAGTGGTGGTTCTACAGCGAATATACAAGAACTCTAAACT
>NW_010972667.1:135374-135768 GCF_000737465.1 Haliaeetus leucocephalus
CCAATTTCTCTTAACTCTTTTAATCTTTTTCCAATAGTAATTATATTTTTCTGGATATTATGATCCTCAACCACGTTATTCCCCAGAGGCATTCCTTGAAAATAAGGCATGTCATGTAACATTTCATATGGCGATAATCCAGTCTCACTGTGTGGTTTAGTTCTTATATTTAAAAGTGCCAATGGTAAGCATTTTGTCCAGGGCATCTGTGTTTCAATCACCAATTTAGTCAGTTGCTGTTTGATTGTTTGATTCATTCGTTCTACTTTCCCCGAGCTTTGTGGATGCCATGGGGTGTGATATTCCCACTGAATGCCTAATGATTGACATAATAATTTTATTATTTTAGATGTAAAGTGTGTGTCCTGATCAGAGTCAATGTACTGGATTATCC
>NW_010972667.1:136690-136942 GCF_000737465.1 Haliaeetus leucocephalus
CCTAGGAATTGATCTAGTTTTTCAGCCACTCCAAGGGGATCATCTAATAGGGTCCCCATTTCTTTCTTAAAATTTCTTACATCTCTGGTATTTAATGGGACTGCCACAAACCCAATGCCTCCTTGATTGCCTCCGAGGGGTACCCCTCGTAAGGGATATAAAAAGGCTCCCTCGGATGCGGCAGTCTTACTTCTTGTACATGCAGCCGGAGGTTTTTCTAATTCCGGTGCTGTTGGTGGTGGAGGCAGGGAC
>NW_010972667.1:137425-137813 GCF_000737465.1 Haliaeetus leucocephalus
TCCTGGGTCTTCGACATTTTTTGACCCATCTAGGAATTTTACTGTGGCAATTCCTACAGCCCTTGGTCACCAGTAAGAGTGTCTTGCAGGGGGTTTAGTACCTATCACCCACCCACGAATCCTACAGGAATCGCTTCGGTCCTTCACCGGCCAAGTTTCTCACGGGAGATTGGAACCGAGGTTAGAAGACCTCCACAATCGCTTCGGAACTAAGTTCCGTATCAGTCACACTCTTACACACACAGGCAACCGAATCCCACCCAACCGAACGGTATACTCCTTTAAATACTTACAACTCCGTTGTCTTCGTTCGGATCTTTGCGTGCAGAATTATGGGTAAAATAAACTGCTGCAGCCAGCAAGGGAGCTCAAAAAAATTAAATTCTTT
>NW_010972667.1:138486-145342 GCF_000737465.1 Haliaeetus leucocephalus
GATACATAGTCCATAACTGCAGTGTTTTTGAGGTCATTGAATAAACACATTGAATAAAATCCTGGCACCTAGCCTACAGGAAATAGATCTTTGAAGTATCCAAACTGTCTCTCATTTTTGGCAGTATATGCCACCATATAATCTGATGGCAAAAATGTTAGATTCTTCATAGAAAATAACCTAACAGCTTTCCCTTCTGTTTGTAACACAGGCAAACTAGCTTGAGTTCATCTTTGACTTTGACTATGACAGTGTGGTGGGAAAGAAGAAAAGTGGAAAGAAAGGCAAAGACGAGTTATCAAAAATATTTCTGATGGTATCTTTACATTATTATCCTCTGACTTTAAGTGTACACTGCTGAAGAGTAACACTTGAATGCAAATTTCTCTCCCCCCAAAATAGGAATTTTGTAACTTGCAAGAGTGGAGGTATGTCTCTACACGTATGTCTAATGTCATGGTACTAGCAAGTACATCATGTCCAAGGGTTTAATGCCCAGGAATTGCTTGGGAGCAGCTCTGGGAAGTACTGTCCATTGGGGAGTTACTTAAGAATAGCTGAAGGTATTTAGGCTAAATACTTGAAAAGGAAAGTAGCTTGCAAAAGGAGTAGGTAGACAAAGATGGTTGTGGCATCTAGAAGCAACATTTATGGGATGGGAAGAAACCTGGAGTATGTTCTTGTTTATATCAAATGTTTGCTTCATGATTGTCTGTGCTTACAGGGATTTGTTTGTTGGGGTTGTTCTAGAGCAATCTGCAGACTGGTATACCTTCTTAGCCTTAAAGTGTTTATATGTGAAAATTTTTTTACATCCAGGCATTGTCCCTATACAGTGTGGATTATTCTTGAAAGGAGCTTAACATTAAAAGCTTTCCTGTCTCTACAAATGATAGCTTTTGGGGGCAAGCAGAAAGCTACCTAAACAGTATGAATTCTTGGTAAAAGCCATAGTATTTTGACCAGTGCTTTGTGGACATCAGAAACTTACTTTTTATTTCTGTCTGGGGCAAACTATTTCAGAGTGGCTTAAGATATTTACAAAGAGCTTGTAAATATTTACAAAGAGCTTACACTTGGCTTAGCTTTAATGATGGTAGAAAGACACTTCCCTGTCTTCTAGGTATGTAGAAAATGGGAAGTTACTTCTTAGCAGGAAATGTAGCACTGCTTCTTACATGTTTAAGAATTCAAATTTTTGTGTTCAATGGCAGCATTGTTTTTAAAGTTGTGAGTTTTGGTGCCAGTGATTTCTTCACTGGAGTTACTATCATGAGCTTTGTAACTTATTTCTGTATGTCCCCAATGTATGAGCTACCTACAAGCATGACTTAGACTGTTAAAATGGTCACGTGGCAAGAATACTCAGGTACACACAGTCAGGGTCACATAGACTTCAGTTCTTAAGGAGGTCTTAAAACACAAGAGTGTCTTTGTAGATGGCATCACAAACTCTAGATCTTCTGTTGTGAATCAACTATAAAACTAAATGACAAGCCTAAAATTCTACTGAAGAATTTTCTGCTGATTGGTACCACATTTTAATTCTGTCCTTACAGCTTCACAATTACATGGTTTTAAAAATATAATATATTGAATTTCAGTACTAATAGCATCTATGTATTAAAGAAGAAGGTTGGTATTCACTGATCCCCTCAGTCCAGTTGTGTAAATGAGGTGTAATTCCCAAACTACTGCACTGGAAAGAAATGGACTGCACGTGAAGCTGCAGAAGCACTGCAGGCAATTTTATGATGTAGAAAAAAGTACTAAACCTTGGATCATATGGAATCAAGTGTTGCAAATACACTCACTCACCACTTCGCATGAGCAGACCAATGCCCAGTCATTCTCCAAGCAACAGCTACCTTGAAAAGACTATCTCCCAGTTTTTATTGCTGACCATGACATTATACAGCACATAATTCCCCTTTGGCCAAGTTGGGTCAGCTGTCCCAGCTGTGTCCTTTCTTTACAACTTGCCCACCCTTAGCCTACTACCTGAATAAGAAAGAGAGAAAGCCTAGATGCTGTAGCAAGGACAGTTCAGCAATAGTTAAAACACTGCTGTGTTATCAACACTGGTTTAGGCACAAATCCAAAATGCAGCACCATACATGCTGCTATAAGGAAAGTTAACTCCATTCCAACCAAACCCAGTACAGCTGATTACCAAAAGTCTCTCTACTAAAGGATTAAATCATCTTATGCTGCTATCATCTACCCTACAGAGGGGGTTTTTTTCTGGTACCAGGACAACATGGCATTGTATAGGTTGATAAACAGGGCATGTTTAAGGATAATGAAAAACCTGAAGTCATTGCCACAGTTTGCTCCCACCTCTCTGCAGGTAATTGTGGATGAGGCACACAGCAAATTTTATGTAGTTGATTCCTCTGCGGTTTCTACATGATTTCATACCAGCAAACTTTGAAAAAAAATTATGGAAAAGTAAATGTTTCTCTCCTGAAAGGAAACTGATGACAAATACAGCACTGAAAAGGCTGAAACATTTGTAGGAAAACTGTATAAACACCCCAGAATGCTTATCAAATGACTGACAAAGAAATGCCCATCTTTCAGCCAAAAGAAGGAAAAAAAAAAAAAGAATATTGACCCATAGTTTTGACAGTGAAATGTAGAGCAGGAATAAAACCATAGTATTAACTAGATAGCAGTTTGACTTTTCTACTCTATAGCAGCCATATTTTACCTAGGATGTGATAGTGGATCTTAGCTGAGTAAATCTCATCTTTTTTTCTGACATCTTATCAATTAATTAAATTTTTTTCTGTTCTAGACTCTCTTCAAAGTCCATCATCTAATATATTAAGGAACTTGGTAACAAAGCATGATTAACATTAGGACATCTTGACTCCTGTTCTAATAGTAAGTCTTCGACCAAGCTGAACTCTGTCAAAATGCTATAAAGGCACTGGAGGAATACCTTGTTAACAGCTGCCATGTTTGCCTGAAAGGCCTGGCTGGGCATTATAAATGTGCCAGATCCTTATCATTAGGACAGTAATAGGATAAAATGATGACATCTTGAAAAACTTGGAACCTCTCATGTGTCATTTGGTCACTTTTCAGAAACACTGTGTCTCAGAATATCTCAGTTTTAGCTGTGGCTTGTGAAGTCTTTCTGTCCTGGTGCTTTACATCTGGTGGCTTATCCCAGAAATTTAGTCAAAGAACACTATTCACTATAAACACTGTAAACTCTTCTCATGAGTGATGAATATAAAAAAAACAATGTTTTTTTGTTGCTTGTTTTGGCAAGTACTAGAGCTGTAGGTAATTCAAAAGGGTAGTCCTCCTGAAGGCATCTTTCAGATCTTTTAACATGCAACTGAACCCATGGGATACAATCTTTTGCAAACTGCTCCAGCATGGGTCCTTTCTATGGGGTATATTCCTTCAGGAACAGACTGATCCAGCTAGCTCCTTTCCATAGGGTACAGTTCCTGTTAGAAAACCTACTCCTGTGTGGGCTCCTCTCCAATGGTCGCAGCTCCTGCCAGGAGCCTCCTCCTTCGTGGGATCTCCATGAGCTGTAGTGTCCTTCAGGACATGTCCAGCTGCTGTGGTATAGGTTCTTCCATAAGCTGCAGTGTGGATATCTGGTCTACCCTGGCCACCTTAGGCTGCAGGGGAATCTCTGCTCCAACACCTGGAGCACCTCCTTCTCTACCTTCTTCTCTCACCTTGGTATATGCAGGGCTGTTTCTTTCACATTTTTCTCACTTCTGTCTTTCACAGCCACTGTGCAGCATCTTTTATCCTTTCTTAAATACATTTTCCCAGAGGTGCCACCAATTTGGCTGAAGGGCTCAGCTGTGCCCTGTGGTGGATCCTGTGAAGCTGGTTGGAACTGACTGTGTCCGGCACAGGGCAGCCCTGTCCTCTCCTCACAGGGGCCACCCCTGCAGCCCCCTGCTGCCAGCACCTGGGCATGGACACCCAATACACTCGTGATGATAATTGTACCTTAGTCACAAGCACTACACTTTCAAATAGGAAATGCATTGCATTTCTTTAACTCCCTTGTCTTTGACACCAAATCTAATTCTGAAGGAAAGGAAAGCCTGCTTGTGATAACAAGTGTTACTGAAAACAATTAAAATACAATTTCATCTACAGATAATTAACTTACATTTATACAAAATATGTGCATGAGTAAATACACATCAATTTAGGATTTGCATTAATTTGGTGGAACATTTGGAAGAATGTGAAGCTAAAGCTAAATGAATGTAAAGCTAAATAGAGAAGTGCCAACTATTGTGCCTCCAAGTAACAGCAATGCTCTGGTTTAGATTAGGAACGGTTAAGTACTGTTAAAATCTCCTTATAAATATTTATTCCATTTTGTTTAATGAATCTATTTTGACTGCTACAACTTTTTTTGAAATACAACTTCAATTAATGATTGCCTGCTTGAACTTGCTGCCTAGAGTGTTTCTGGAAAAGGGGAATTATAATTAATACTGGAGGATACTCCTGGAAAGTAAATTTTAATTTCATAAACATGAATGCTTACAGCAGAATTTACATTTAGATTTACATCAAGAAAGTGAGACACCATGTGGCGTACTTCCAATCAAAAATAGCTTAAATGTCAAACAAGCATTTAATTCTTACATCAGTTGCTGGAAAAAGGTTGTGCTACCTGACAGCTGGATTCAAATGATTAAGTGCACAGAGATTTCATAGTGCAGTTTTGATTTCAAACCAAATATAAAGGTGTCTCTTGTTAATTAATTTTAGCTAGGATCAATTTAAAAAGAAAATACTGCCCTAGGCTGCTCTGCATCTTGACCATGTGTTATGGGTTTGTGTGGCATGGGGTTTTTTAGTAGTGGGGGAGGGGCCACAGGGGTGACTTCTGCGAGCAGCTGCTAGAAGCTCCCCTGGCTCCAAGTCAGACCCGCCTCTGGCCCAGGCTGACCCAATCAGTGATGGTCGTAGTGCCTCTGGGATAACAGATTTAAGAAGGGGAACCGGTAGTGAGTGGGGGGATTGGAATGTGAGAGGAACACCTATGCAGACACTGAGATCAGTGAGGAAGGAGGGGGAGGAGGTGTACCAGAGGAGGGGATGCCCCTGCAGCCCATGGTGAGATGGCAGGCTGTCCCCCCAGCCCATGGAGGGGAGCGGGGAGCAGATGCCCCTGAAGATGGCCGTGACTCCATGGGAAAGCCCGCACTGGAGCAGTGTGTGACTGAAGATTGGCCCATGGAAAGGACCCACTCCAGGGAAGTTCAGGAAGATCTGAAGCCCACAGAAAGGACTCACGTTGGAGAAGTTTGTGACAGACTGCCTCCTGTGGGAGGGACCCCACAGTGGAGCAGGAGACGAGTGAGAAGTCCTCCTCCCGCTGAGGAGGAAGGAGCGGCAGAGACAAGGTGTGGTGAGGTGACCCCAACCCCCATCCCCTGTTCCCCTGTGCTGCTGGGCGGACGAGATAGAGAGAACTGGGAGTGGAGTTGAGCTAGGAAGGAGGGAGGGGTGGGGGAAAGGTGTTCCAATGTTTGGTTTTACTTCCCATTATCCTTGTTTCGATTTGATTTGTAGTAAATTGAATTGATTTTTTTTCTTCTCCAAGTTAAGCCTCTCTTTTGCCCATGACCGTAAGTGGTGAGTGATCCCTCCCTGTCCTTATCTTGACCCACGAGCCTGCCTTTATATTTCTCCTCATCCCACCATGGCCGGGGGTGGGGGAGTGAGCCAGTGGCTGCATGGTGCTTTGTTACCAGTTGGGCTTAAACCATATTAGAGCTGTAGGACTATCATGAAACCTAGAAAATATTTCTAAATACAGAGACATGACAGCTTTCAGTATCTGCATAGATGTGACAGCTATGCTTGTTGAGGTTCAAGACTTTAGTGTTAACAAATACTCTAAGTTCTGAACTTCTGAGTAAAGACACAGGTTTGATCACTTGTGTTGAACTGGGTACTGTTGAACATCAGTACTTCTGATTCCTAAGAGGAGTGCCATAGTTTACTTTTAAATGACAACTATATGTCTGCCAAGAAACCTCACCTACTTCTGCACTGTATGTCAGGGCCAAGTGGATCTTCACTCAGTGTCAGGGGTAGAATTGGGAAATATGGAAAATGCAGCTGCCTATGCTTTTAGCAAAAGAACATGTCCAGAAACTGTTTTCAGAAGAGGGCCAGTGACGTAGTTGAAAACTTCCAGTTCTATTCAACAGAAGGTAGTGGCTTGCATGCATAATGGCTTGCTCATTGAAATATTTCCATATTTATGCCAAGCAAACTAATCTCAAAGTTTTTAAAACACTCAACAATAATTGCCTGAATCTTCTACAAATACAGCATAGCCTCAGTTCAAGGTTTGGGTGGCCTTTTTTTGTTACTATTTTTATTTTTCTTGTTTCATGGTTCCCATCTTTAGATGGAGAGTAGAGATGGATTGAGACACATAGTTAAGTACCCTGCCCTGTGAAAAATTATCTAGCTACTGCTTTTGTGGAGATTTCTTAGAAGATTTAACACAAAGAACAGAGCTTGAAAGTATTTCTTTTGGAAATGATCCAAGTGTTTATACATTAAGATCACAGTTTTACTGTTCAACACAGAGATAAAACTGCTGTACTTTCAATTGTACTGTTTAACTTCATAATAGCCTTATCCCTTTATCTCCCTTTCTCTGTTCTTCTCAAATAAGCATTTTTTTCACAGATTTGCACCTGTTTGTTTGTATTTCTGCAACTTGGCCTGCCATATCATAGCACTGTGTCGTGGTTTAACCCCAGCCAGCAACTAAGCACCACGCAGCCACTCACTCACTCCCCCCCATCCCGTGGGATGGGGGGGAAAATCGGGA
>NW_010972667.1:145352-178030 GCF_000737465.1 Haliaeetus leucocephalus
TGTGAATCAAAACTCTTTGCTAAACTTTAGTTTGACCTATATTGACTACAAAACTGTCACTCATAAAAGTCTTGCAAAGGGTTTTTTAACCTGACTGCTTGTTAACAAACATTCTAATGTATCATGCCATTCTTGCTGGGATATTTTCAGAGTCAATCTTTCATGATATGTGTCGTGGTTTAACCGCAGCCAGCAACTAAGCACCATGCAGCTGCTTACTCACTTCCCCCCCTACCCAGTGGGATGGGGGAGAAAATCGGGAAAAGAAGTAAAACTCCTGGGTTGAGATAAGAACGGTTTAATAGAACAGAAAAGAAGAAACTAATAATGATAATGATAACACTAATCAAATGACAACAGTAATAATAAAGGGATTGGAATGTCCAAATGATGCGCAGTGCAATTACTCCCCCCCCGCGAACGACAGCCAGTTAGTCCCTGAGCCACGATCCCCCACCCCCACTCCTCCCAGTTCCTATATTAGATGTGACGTCTTATGGTATGGAATACCCCATTGGCCAGTTCGGGTCAGCTGCCCTGGCTGTGTCCTGTGCCAATTTCCTGTGCCCCTCCAGCTTTTCTCGCTGGCTGGGCTTGAGAAGCTGAAAAATCCTTGACTGTAGACTAAACGCTACTTAGCAACAACTGAAAACATCAGTGTTATCAACATTCTTCTCATACTGAACTCAAAACATAGCACCGTACCAGCTACTAGGAAGACAATTAACTGTATCCTAGCTGAAACCAGGACAATGTGAAATAAAAGTTATTATAGAAAAAGGTGAAGAAAAACAGTGGTATTTTCAACTGTTTAATGTGTTAAGTACCTCAGAATTGTTGTCCAGTTGTTTTGTTCAGCTACAGCTTTTGGTTGTAGTGTTCTTGAATCCTGAAGCTGAAAGAAGTAAAGCCTTGGATTAGGTTTCAATATAAAACTGTAACCAGTGTGTTCATTCTTTTTTTCCTCTAGTGGCATTGGACACCTGGGGAAAAAAAGGTTGACAGTAACTTTCCTTTCCTCTTTTCACTCCTGTCTCTCTGTAATAAGGCTGGAATCCAACTTCATTTGTCTTTCCATATATTTTAAGTTTAAAATATATGGAAAGACTATAACACTCTTTCCTTGGGCTATGGATGGATAGCTTTCACCGTCTCAGTATGTACAAAGCTAATCAATTGGCTCTTCCTGCATGGAAGGACTGGCAAAGAAACTTGGTTCATCAGTCAAATTCCCTGACTAATAGTGAGGGAAGCAGCATTACTGATGCTACAAAGAAATCAGCTATGATTGTGTATAGTCTTTCCTTAAATTTGTTGAAAAAAATGGACTTCTGAGAAATGGGATCTCTCTAGAAGAAATCCTCAGGTCATCTTTTGAATATTTCAGGACACAATTTCTTCAAGTCTGACTAATAGAATAGGTAAGGAATTACTACAGATTCAATGAATTTCACTAGATTACTATGGATTTATGAGAGTCCACAGAGCTTTATCAAGCCTGGTATTTATTTTTTTTTCTTGTATTATGTGCAATCCCAAGTCAGTAATTTGCTGTGTAATTCTGGTTCCAAATTCTGTAGTTAGAGAATTACTGATTGTTTTACATTTAAAAAAAAATTTAAAAAAATTAACAAAACCAAATTACAGGAAAAGTTGCTTTAAAATATCTTCTGTTGCATTCCTAAATAAATGATTTCTTAAAATGTTTTTTCCATGTCTCTGGAGATGTACTGGTATCTCTAAATCACACCACCTATTTAGTATTGTTACACATTAATTTAAAGCTGAGAAGAAAATTTTGTTCTGTCTTTGCTGAGCTGGTATATGTGTGTATTGGAGGCAAGGTAGTATGAGGGTAAGAGATTCCTGAAAGCTAATGTTACTCTAATGAATTGAGTGTCTAAGCTTCCTTTATAACCAATGCAGGAAAAGATTGCTCTCAAGTTGATAATGTGTGGTTAAGCTGAGTTCCTCCTCTGAATCACTCAGTTGACTAGTTATGACTAGAAATGGTCAGACCTGTTGCAATGCAGTATAAACTTTCTGAAGGTGTCTGGAGTCAATCCGTATAATTTCACAAAGACCATAGCATAAAGGCAGCTAGTTAGTGATCTCGGTGAGTGATAATTATGTCATGTGTCAGTGAGTGTCACATGAAGACTGTAACTTTTTAAAACATGCCAATTGGATCAAATATCACAGTTACTAAAATTAATTACTAGTTATTTTCTCATGTTGAAAATGTTAATTCAGAAATATATGTGTGATTTTCCAGGTGTGTGACCTGCATTGGCTGATTCTGCTAAGATAACTTAAATGTTGTTGTTTCTGTTCCATGACCAGTTAAACTTGTAAGTGCTTCTGATATGAAGTTTATGTTTGACAGTTTAAAAGCTGTATCTATGACTACTCTTTGAGGCTTGTTTTCCATAATTGTCTGAACCTTTAAATACACTGTTGGCAAGGTTGCAAAGTGAATGTGGGCTGGCATTCAGTTTACATAAAACATGAAGAGACAGTAGATACTAATCAAGCTTTGCAAATCACTGGCAGCTTCATGAATCCCTAAGCCTTTCCCTAAACATGGTGAAAAAATTGGAAATTAAGATGAACTCAGGGATGGATGGGTTTCTGCCTATGTTTTCTGGTTTCAGTTCCTGATCCCATTAAGCTAGTACTTGTTGACCCTCCTAAATTTCATCAGAAAATGGTGAAGACATGTAAACATTGTTGATGACAGAGCTTATTTTAAGGTCCCCTAAAATTTCCTTAGTGCCTTGAACTTTAACAGGTGAGATATAAAAAAATCAAGCTTCCTTTGAACAGACATTTTCAGAGAGGTACCTCTCTGTAGCATCAAAGTGACCAACAAGAAAGATTCTAATCTCTTTTCTGTATCTGCGCTTTAGCAATGAAAGGAGATATTCTAGGTGAATTTTGCTCAAGACCAGAGAGGAACCTCAATTTTTAAAGTAAGATAAAGCTTTTAAAGTAAGTATTTTTGTTTGTAAAGTTTCCTGAGTTTGTAGCAGGAGCTTACTGGTGGCAAACCAGCAGATTGTCACCTACACAAAGAGATTTATCAGAGCTGTCAGTGTGATTTCTGTGGATTTGTTCCAAGTGAAGGATTCACCAAAATCACTTTTTTGCAAGGGTTCTCTCATAATTAACCTTGTTAGATTTCTTTTTTTTTTTTTTTTTTTAGTGATGGGAATGTGTCAGGATTAATCAGCAGGTAACAGTTGGAGTATGTCCATGGTGACAGGGAAAATAAATAACAACAGAGATTATACACAGGTACCTTGTCTGACATATAAGAAATGCATGAGCTGAATGCCTTTCTCCAACCATATGCTCTTATCAATTTACCTGGTATGTCTAATCGCTTTTGGAGATAATTCATGTTTGTTTCTTTTAACCATAGGTAATCACTCACTAAGTCAAGCAATCAAACTTACCTTGAAACAGCAGAAATTATTATAAAAACATGTTATTTGCTTAACAACAGAATCCACGTTTTATTAGTGACTGAAGCTGAGTTTAACCTATTGTTCTTTTTCACAGTCACTATGTTCTGCCTCTTTAACTCTGTAAGCTGAGCATACATGTACTGAATATTTGTTTCTCTATGCCCCTCCCCAGTAATATGAAACACTTCAAATTACTGTTGTTTCAAAAGTATTTTGCATTGGACTGCCTCTTTGTGGTCTCATTGAGTCATAACTGAAACCCCAGCTGATCTCAATGGGAGTAGAACAAAGCCTGTAAAGCATTCTTTAAACTCCTGCACTAGCAGAGTATTTACAAATAGCAAACTGTAACTGGGCTGGCTCAGCAAAATCCATTGTGTCCTTTTCATGAACTGGCATTCACAGTGCAAAGATAGTGATGTTAATTCTACAGATTAGTTCCTCTCATATTCAGAAGACACATCCAGAAGGTCTGAACTGTGCATGAAGCTTGAACTGTTTCCCACATCTGCAGGAGTATAGAGTCGCTCTGCACCACTGCCTGTGCTTAGTGGACAAAATTCCTCTGGACCATCAACAAGAAACAAACCCATTCATTAAATGAATTTTTGCTAGCAAGCCATGAACACAAGTAAAACATAAGGGCTATTTCAGAAGATTAACCATTCTGGAGGTTATCTATTTAGCATACTTTATCTATTTTTTGCTCACTGACTTGCTTCAATGCAGTAATTGGAGCTAAGCAGCAAGAATACTACATGCCTTATCTTTCATTGAATCTCTGCTAAATTCTGGATACATCTTTAAGATGTGACAGCTAAACTCTAAGGCTCTCAAAGGACATAACTTGTTTTTCTATTATTCTGTTTTACACTATAGATCATGGACACTTTTTACAGAAGGGAAAACAGCAAGCTGTAATCACTTAGTGAGCGTTAGTATTCTGCCTGTACTATATGCAATTTCTGCTGCTTTGAAATACTCAAGATCTATGGATGAAAAAGAATGTTGGTTAATAGGTATTGACTTCCAATATGACACATACAGGCAGTTCTCCTTTATGACAAAAAATAACTATTCAAGAACTGGGCTATGGGTAAACTACAAATTAGAGTCTTAGTGGTTGGATTTCAAGTGAAGTTAATGGACCATTATGGAAGATTAAAGTCTTCTTTAAAGATACTTTTATTGTCCAATTTCATAGCACTATTACAATTTTTAATACTATTACTGTGATTAGAATGTGAAAACACATAAGTAAATTATCCTGCTTGTATGCATATTTTTTTCTTGATTTTATAGTTTTTATTAATTTTCTTTGGTGTTGGGCAAACATTTAGGGAATTAATCTGCAGAAATTACGTGGTTTGTTTTTCTTCTTGATTTTAAGCTATTGCCCAGCTAATAAATCCAGGAGCCACTCCCAAGTGTGCTCAAGAAATCATCCAGAAAAGTCTATTTTTCTGATTTATGTCTTTCTTTACCCAATGTTCAGTTTAGTCTCCATGCTGTATTTTGTGTCACTCACTGTACTTCTACTCCTGACTGAGGTGATCTTAGCATGTCAGAGAAGGTTTAGTTTATATTTCCCTGTCCAATTATAATGTCTTTGTGCAAATAGTCATAGTCTCCTTTGTTTCCCTGGTTTGCCTCTGGATCTGTTTCTGTCCTAAGTTACATTGAAGTCTGAAGGTTGAAAAAGGATAATTAGGAATTTAATTTCACCTTTTATGACTTTATTAGTTCTCCGTGACCCATGAAGAGCTGTGTATCTTTCAGTAGAAAGTCTATTGCTTTTAATATACCACTATCCATTCTATTTATTTACCATTTTCATTCTTCCCCTTGAAAGAAAAGATGCAAAGACACAAGGGTTTGTGGTGAATTAACTTGGTAATTATAACCCAGTTAAGTATGTCTGATTTTAGTTAGGTGATTTTCATTGAAAGTCTAACAACCCTTTCTGTAATGGTAAAGAATAGCCGATGATGACTCAGATGGAGTACCAAGTAGTTTGGTTTAACATTTATATTGTTCAGTGAAAAAATGAGCAAGTTCTATTTATCAAATCTTATTTTTTAATATCTTTCTGAACAAAAAATCAACCTTGAAATCCGATGCATTGGTGGTATTATTTGAGCAGCACAAACTTACGAACTTTAAGATCTTTCTGTGTTTAAGTTGACTTTGAACTGGATAGTTATAGTTCTCTCTTCTTTCCATCCTAAATCTGAGTCTATGAAACTTCTCTACATCTTCCTACTTTTTGACCTGTGAAAAGATGACTGCATGTGTTCTCATAGCCCAGTCATAACACCTGCAGATCTGTACTGAATGTGTTATAATTAGCAAGGATCACATATTGGGGTTTTGTCAGTTACCTGTTGTCCTGGTTTCAGCTGAGATAGAGTTAATTGTCTTCCTAGCAGCTGGGTATAGTGTTGTTTTGGGTTCAGTCTGAGAGGAAGGTTGATAACACACTGATGTTTTCAGTTGTTGCTAAGTAACATTTAGTCTAAAGTCAAGGATTTTTCAGCTTCTCATGCCCAGCCAGCAAGAAGGCTGGAGGGGCACAAGAAATTGGGAGGGCACACAGCCAGGAAAGCTGACCCAAAGTGGCCAATGAGGTATTCCATACCATGTGATGTCATGTCTAGTATATAAACTGGGGGGAGTGGAGCTGGGGGGGATTGCTGCTCAGGAACTAACTGGGCATCAGTTGGCGGGTGGTGAACAATTGCATTGTGCATCACTTATTTTGTATATTCCAACCCTTTTATTATTATTATTATTATTATTGACATTTTATTCTTGTTATTATTATCATTATTAATTTCTTCCTTTCTGTTCTATTAAACTGTTCTTATCTCAACCCAGGAGTTTTACTTCTTTTCCCGATTTTCTCCCCCATCCCACTGGATGGAGGGGGAGTGAGTGAGGGGCTGCGTGGTGCTTAGTTGCTGGCTGGGGGTAAACCACAACAGCTACAGAAATTCAGTCCATAAAGTTTAAGAAGAAAGTAATTGAGTGAAGTTCTTCAGAGCCTGAAATATCAAGGTGAGTTATTTCTATTTCCTTTTGAACTTTAACTCTCTGAAACATCTGAAAATTCCTCTCTTACCTTAGCAAGACTGATGGACCATCCCTTTAGTTTTTGTTCCTCTCCTTGTTGTTTTCACTCATTGTCTGTTTTTTGCTTTCCCTTAGTGTCTGTTTTGTACAGCTCATTGTTGCAGCAATAGTCTCCTCTGTTGTTTTTTTTTAATCAATATAGCTGCTCTGTTGTTCTGCTCCACAATAATGGTCTTCTTAGCAGCTAGGAAGGAGATCCGAGTGATTTGAATGCTGTCCCAGGCATCAGAGCAGTGGTTTCAGCCACAGTCTGAGTCCATTGAAAGACAGAAGTTTAGAGAAGTTCCACCACTTGTAAAGCAGGGATATAAAAGACTCAATTAATAGCTATATAGACATTTATTTCTTTGAGAGAAATGCAGCTGAATATTTTACATCTACACCTAAATGAAGAGCACTGTCATTCTCCTCTGTATGCGTCTCAAAGTATGTATGCCCATGTAGATTACCACAAGGGAGACAGATAAATGTCCTCCTCATACTGAAACTCTCCTTGACCTGAAGTGGCTGTTGAGCTGCTAAGTTGCATGACTCCTGTACTCCACAATGAGTGTAAAGTAATGCCTCACATTGCATGTGAACTGCACATCACTACTGGGCATGCCTGCTAGCATACACGAAAAGTAAAATGGGAAGCAAAGCAGATACTACTTCAGTGACTCCTATGTAGGAAAGGATAGACAAAGGTGAGAATAGGATCTCCAGAGTTCTCCATCTCAACATTTCTACTTTCTCTGCTTACTTAACCAGGACCTAACCTCAAAATTCAGCTTTGGCTATTCGGCCAAAAAGGTCTGAGCCAATTTCCACAAAAAATTTGTGCAGGATGCAAAACACATGGAAAGAGAGAAGTACAAAACCAGAAACAATGCTTTCGGAATCCTGGAAAGGGGTGCAACAATACAAGGACAGTAGAGAGAGTGACAAGTGACGAAAAATCATATGGGCTTTCACTTACAGGTGCATTTTTTATACAGGAGCATCTGGTTCCAAGAATCTAAGTCTAACTTCCAGGTATCCAAACGATGACCATCACTCATCAATTTTTTTAAAAGTCATTCTCATATAAGTAGTATTAAGAACTTTTCTGTGATTTACCACTAACAAAAATTAAAAATAAATATTAAATATTAAAAAAATAATTTTAAAAATAGGCCAATTCTGACTCTTGAACAGCCAGGAGTAAACAGCACTTTCTGTACCTGGCAGCTGTATCCCGGTATCACATTATAAGAGAGGAAGCTTAGAATTTGGTTATATGATGGGGCTGGGCAGCTCATGATGTGAGGTTACTCCGTATGACTTCTCCTGATGAGGGGACACCCATATCTCAGGCCTCCCTCACTGCTGTGTCAATCTTATTCACTGTGCCTGTACTGGGATGTTGGCAAGGATGGTTTGCAGAGCCATTGACACCACAGCAATGCAGTTGAAGATATTTGATGAAACCGACAGGATTAAAGCCTCCAGTGAAGCTGCACCTGTAATAGTGACCATTTGATTGCAGAGTGCTTGAGTACACAAAGAAAAAAATCTGCTTTGCTTCAAGAACAACTTACAGGGTGAGAAACAGGAGGCAAAAATGAAAGAGAGAAGGACGGAGAGAATGCTCTGGAGGAGGTGGGACAGCTAACAGAGGAGCAGGATGTCAAAGGAACTCTGGCAGAACTACACTGAATTTCTCCCTGAAGTCTGAATTATTATCCAGTAAAATGTATTTCATGTGTTATGTACTTTGTAATCAATTTACAATGTGATGCACAGGCATATAAATTATGAGGAGTTTCCTCTCTACTTAGCTTTAACTTGGTTGCCATCCTGATACTTTAATCTATGTTTCAAAAAAAATTTGTTTCCTTACATTCTGTTTCCAGTACCACCAAATAATGCATGCTCAGAAAAAATCCATTGGTCATTAATGCAGTTGACTTCAAAAAGGAGTATCTGTGTTCTTATTAATATATGCAGGCACTTCAGTTAATCATAGAATCATAGAAACATTTAGGTTGGAAAAGGTCCTCAAGATCATCAAATGCAACCGTAAACCTAACACTGCCAAGTGCACCACAAAACCATGTCCCTAAATGCCACATCTACATGTCTTTTAAACACCTCAAGGGATGGTCACTCAACCACTTCCCTGGGCAGCTTGTTCCAGTGCTTGATAACCCTTTTGGTGAAGAAATTTTTCCTAATATCCAATCTAAACCTCCCCTGGTGCAACTTGAGGCCATTTCCTCTTGTCCTATCACTTTTTACTTGGGGAAAGAGACCAGCACCCACCTCACTACAATGTCCTTTCAGGTAGTTGTAGAGAGCAATAAGGCCTCCCCTGAGCTTCCTTTTCTCAAGGCTAAACAACCCAGGTTCCCTCAGCTGCTCCTCATAGCACTTGTTCTCTAGACCCTTCACCAGCTTCATTGCTCTTCTTTGGACACACTTCAGCACCTCAGTATCTTGTCACTACAGTGTTCTTGTAGTGAGTGGCCCAAAACTGAACACAGTATTCAAGGTGCAGTCTCACCAGTGCCGAGTACAGTCCAAGTACAGGGGGACAATCACTTCCCTAGTTCTGCTGGACACACTATTTCTGATACAAGCCAGGATGCTGTTGGCCATCTTGGCCACCTGGGCACACTGCTGGCTCATACTCAGGCAGCTGTTGACAGACACCCCCACGTCCTTTTCTCACAGGTAACTTTCCCCCTTTTTTTTTTTTAAATCTCTTAGTGCTGAACTCTTTCTTCTCCACATTGACCTTCTACTTCTGACCTTTCAAGCAGCCTGTAAATCAGTTTTTGGAACCCTGCTCACTCTCTGCAAAGCATCTGCAAAGCCTCTAAATGTAATTTTTAATGACACAGACAGCTCTAATTTCTAGTAGTCCATCTACTGCAAAACAAAGGGCCACCTCAAGGGCATTTCATACAAGCATCTTATAGGAACACCTACATGAAAAGATATTTCTGGATACATATACAGACACGAAGCCTGGTATTCTTATGGAAATAACTACAATTGTTGTCTGGTCAGCACTACTACCTATGGCTAAGGTCTCAGGCCCACCAGTTGCCACTCACATTAGAGGGCAGAAATTACTTTTTAGAAGCAGAGGCACTTATGATCCCTTGGAAACAGAAATTCAGACATTAAGGCCTCTTGCATACTGACCATTAGTACCTCATTCAGCATTTTCTGCATTCAGCCCAACAGTAGTAAAGAAGTCAAATTTCATTCCAAATCCTCCAAATAATTGACAACACATTAAGGAAAACTCTTCCAATGCTTAGTTATTCTCTCTTTTTAACAATGGATATGATTGTGCTGTCAAAAATGGATGCAGCCTTGCCCAAAGGGAAATTTAGGATCCCCTTGTTGTACTGATTCAAAAACTGCATATCCATTTTATGACTGAAAGTACATGCTCATTCCCCTGGGTTTGGTGGGATCACAATGGATGTTTTGAGTTACTCTTACTTGGACAATCTTGTAGTCTAGAATCTTTATCAAAATATGTAACTAAATTCATTCACTTCCACAGCCAACAGGTCAGTGGCTTTATAATGATGGACTAATTTTAGAACATTGTTGATTTCACTGTATTCAGAGACCATAAGTTTACTGTCAACATTAGAAGTTGGTCACCAGTGAAGGACAACCACTAATAAGGCTGTATACAGTCATTAATTCAGTATCTCCTTTTGCCACATGTCTCTATAGACATTGTTGTCTAGGTCATAAACCCCCTGATTATTGTATTCTTTTAAATTACACTTGGGAGCTAAACATAATCAATAAACCTGTTTTATCTCAAGTTATTTTTAGACTTTAATCTGCACCTGTTTTAGATATTAAATGCTCCGATAAGCCTTTCAATATCATAAAATAGAATGAAAAAAAGAATCTTAATCAAAGACAACAGGAAAAGAAAGTTGTTTGAGAAATACGAAAGCTATGGACAAATCCTGTGTATTCACTAAATACCCATGAAATATGATTTTTGGTTTGGGGGGTTGGGGTTTTTTTTAAAAGAAAGGGACAATGACGGCTCTCGCCTACCTAGGAAAGAAAGCAGGTTACAAGCAGAAGGACAGAACTGCTGTGCCTGAACAAGGGTGGGATTCACGTGTGATTCTTGGTTTACAGTTGGAAAGGACTGATCCACAACTGATTTTAAAGAAAACCAACATTTTTACAGAAGGAACTTAACTAATTTACATCAGTTAAAGAAATGGCCAGCTTTGCTTCACTAGGCTGATATTGAGTGTAACTTGGCCACTGCACAGCAGGACTCCAAAGACTCCTTTTGTTGCCTTGGTTATTGCTACTACTTTGCTTTTATATGCAAAAAGCCCTCCTCAGCATTGTCTCAGCTTCCTTTCTAGTGAGAAGCATTTTTCTCTGTTAAACATACACATGTAATATATATACATATATATTCTTTATCTTCAGGTTCTGACTTCTGAATTGTTGAGCACATACAGATCCCAAGAATATATGCAGATGTGTATGTCTTAGTTTTCCTCTTCCTGCAGCTTAATGAGTAATTTTCTGCCTTATCCGTGTGCCTGATTACAATCAACACTGATATTAATGGATTATGTGGCATTCAGTTTTTCAAATAAGCAGTTGTGTGCAGCTCAGCTGTCATGTCACCATAGCCTACAAATGCCAGTTTGGCCCTTCTGTACTAAAGTACAAAATCATCAGTCAACCCCCCCCTAAAAAACAAAAAAAAAACCAAACAAACATGTTGTTTGACATGACCAAACGATAACCCCTGCAGTTCTCAAAGGTTTCTGCTACATATGTGTCACAAAATGCGTTTAGCTCTACAGCAAGCTCCTCCAGATTTGGAAGTAAATAAAGAACAGGAAAAAAACAACAAAGCATCCCTGCAAAAGAAGCAGCTAACAGGATATTTTTGCCAACACCTCAGAAAATGTTGAAGACAAATGCTGCGGTGACATTTGCAGCTTTGAAAAACTACATACAAATTTTTTGGAAGAGGGCAAATGTTCCTTTTGGATGAGAGGTTTGGAAAAGGTGACTTGAAGAGTAATATATAGAATTTCTTTTTCAGGGTTAGGCAGCTAAGGCTAGAGGTTGCATAATAATCTGAGCTTTCTGATATGGCCCCTTGTATTGCAAATCTGCTGCCTTTTGAAGTTGCTTAATTTGATGATAATGCTGTAATTTCCACGGCCTTAAATTTATTTTATATAGCTTGGGAGGTAAATATTCCACAAACTTAGTACTGTTCAGCATGTTTTCACAGTAATGTCTTAATAAGCAATTATTGCGTTCATAGACATGCAATAAAATGTCACTTGTGAGACAAGTTATGTGTGTATAGCTCATGCAGAACTATGTGTTGTAAGCACATCCTGTGTATGATACCTGCTTTACAGCTTTAAATAAATACACAGCTCTTACATGTTAAACATTTGGTGCCAACTCTATGCTCAGTCTTCAGAAAAAGGGATATAAAATCAGCTGTCTCTGACCATTCAAAAAAATATTCTTGCATAGCATAACCAGCTGTGACTCTTCCCCTGGAATGTTAGGTAGATGCACTCTTCCAAGTCATAAAGCCTTCTCTAAATGTTAGCTATAGCAATTCATAAGCGGTAATCTCTGTAAAGTAAGTGTTGGTACAGAAGCTTTGGCAATTTATTCTGTCAGATGGAACTATTGTTTCTTGCATTTGCTTTTTGATTTTTGGACTGAGTCAAAACTCTTGACTTCCTCAAGTCAGCTTTGTATGTCTTGTCAGCTTTTAGTATAGAATAATTTACTGTGAGTGTATATGTTCCAATCTTTCAACATCTTAATAACATAAATTTATGTCCCTCTCAGGAGTAATCCACTGACATCTATTGGACTATCTGTGAGAAAAACCCTGTCTTAAGGTCAAACGTTTGACACACAGGGATATTACCCACTTACATGAAATATTTCTTTTTAAGAATACTATGAATCAGTTTCATCAATATTATCATCAGTTAAAAGTTAATTTGCAAGCTTGAACAAGGGCAGTGGTCACTGGCTCCATTTACTATTACTGTTACTATTAATTACTATTACTATTTACTATTATTCACTCTATGCTCAGAGACCACCCAGATCATCTTTGTTATAAGGCAGAGTGCTGAGCTAAGCAGGGAAAGAATGCATGATCATCAGAAACAGGAAAAATCTATGACTGTTTTGTCAGTTATGGATATCCTCATTGTTGCTTTGCCCAAAGGCTTCTTTGTTCTGTGTGGCTGCTTAGCAGAGTGTGAAGGAAGGCAAACAATCACATGTAACACATGAAAAAATATTCCTGACACCAGGGTATTAATTATTGGTGAGGTTATAGTGACCTGCCTTATTGGTGACCTGCTTTGTATATTTAGAAAGGCTTTTTTTTTTGACATGACTAGCAAACTGATTTTAAGGTGTTTAAATTCTGTTCACACTGACACATGAAGGGGAAAAAACTATTAAAATGTTAACATCTATTGTGGTCTAAAGATGGCTTAAAGAGAGGGCATGAGACCTAAAGGAAGAGTCTCTCCACCCACAAGAAAGCACTTATTGGAAAGTGGCTTGTGATCCAGGAGTGCCTTTAAATGGTATTCCCTGTTCAGGGCCACTACAGAGCAATAAAAAAAGGGGTGAGCAACTCAAGTTTGCCAATCAACTGCCATATCAATTTAATTCTTTAGCAAAGCAGCTAAAAAAATTGAGGAAAGTCTTCCCACATATCTGTAACAAAAGTTTTTCTTTGGAAGGGAGACTAGTGTAGCCAAAAATGGTTTCAGTTAATGAGATAGTATTTGTATGCACAGAGAATTTCAATGAGGCCTGGGTTATTTCATTATTTGTGGCTTCCCTTAGATTGATTGCATTTCAATGAGAGCCACAACAACTCAGGGTTGAGGAAAATATTGAAAAGGAGTGAGTCCTGCTGCTGAGCTCCTCCTTTAGATGCTGTTTCTGTCTGGACTGTGTTCTGGTTTTGTCCTCAGAAAGTGCTCTAGTCCACATGAAGTTCAACAGCAGTATAAAAAAATACCTTTTGGCTACACATATTGCTGTTGCAAAAGAAGTGGTTTCAACAGTGAAGTGATACGGTATCTGTCAATACAATTGTATATTGTGCTGTTGCATCTCAATGTATCTCTCTAGCTATCAATCACTTAATTTAAAATTTAAGCACTAATTAAAAATTAGTGTTAGTGTCTTAGAAATACAGGTTTGAGAGAGATGAGGAGGGAGAGAGAACAAAGGAACCTAACGTGCAGAGCAGCATGCTCGCTTGCTCATTTGTTAAATTAATGAGATACTGTGTCTAAATGACATCTGTTACTTAATAAAATCTATGCATTAATGGCAACAGAAATCAAAGAAAACATAATTCAGTGCTGTTGGAAAGAAATAATTCTGATTCTTTTCATTATAGAGTCAAGGCAATTTTTTGTAGGTGTGAACCAAATTTTTACAGCCTTCTCAGTTTTTATATCTGCTTGTTAGAGAAAAACTTTTTTTTTTTTTGAGAAGGTGGTAAGTAAAATGAGTGATGATTTGCTGCAGGTTTGACACATTTACTAACTCAGTTTATGGATGGTGTTATGGCTGTTAATGTAAGGTTCTTTTATCAAATTTAGAAGGGGTCAAGTCCTAGATAAACAGGTAGTTTTCGGGAAGGACGGATACGTCATTTGACTGCCCATTATGCCTGCTTATTAGCTGTTTGGCAATGAGTAGACCAAAATAAACTAGACAAATGTCAATGGGGTAGGGAGGTTCAAATATTTCTGCCATTCACTGTTACAGAGTTAGTATGTTACCCCTTTCTGAATCTTCAATTCTTCTAACAGAGCTTTGAGTCTTTTTCTAGAAGTCAGCAGAAATAGAGACTAAACACTGCACATTGTGGAATATGAAGAACAAGGTCCACAGTTCTGCTATTCCTATGAAAGAACCTATTTTAAGTTCTTAAATAGTTGTTCATGGGACTTAAAAAAATGGTCATGGAAAGCATGTGAAAGAACTAAGAAGGCTGAAGTTGCATAGCTACATTGTTTCACTTTAAACTACCTGGGCCTATACTCCATAAACTACAGTGAAATTAGATTATTTATTCACAATAACACATTATTTTAGTAACATAATAATTTCTAAAATGTAATAATTATTTATAAACAATGCACGTATATACACATTTGTAACTTGTATTTTAAAATACACTAATAAATAAAATAAAACTTGTAAATCATATAAATATTATAAATGTAAATGTTAAACATCAATTCCCTACCTTTCCTTCTTATTAATGTTCTAATATTGGTGTATGGTCCCATTCTGTATTATTGAAGTGCTATAACTCCTTTTCTGCTGTGTAGTAAATAGAAGTAGACAAAGTTCCTTTCCAAGTTTGTTGATGAAACATGAATAAATCACTATCCAAGGCCCTTGACAACATCATTGTGGTAACAATAAGGGTCCTTATAAAATGTATTGTTTGGGTAGGTAACTTCAGTGTAACTTTTTCTCAGACACACAGTGAAGGTATATATAGTCTACTTGCAAGTAATGTTACCTCATCCTTGTCTGATCCATCCCAGGATCCAAGAGAGGCCTAATCCTAGCATAAAGCGAAAGTCTTAATCCATTTTCTAAGGAAAATACTTAATCCTGCAAGTTTTCATTCTCAAGACTTGAAATATCCAAAGAGAACTAAAGCAAATTCTCTCATGAATTACAAAACCAACATAAACTAAATTCAAGCAAATATTGTGAAAACATTTCATAGTATTAATCAAAATTCATCTTCCTGAAAAGTAAAGGCTAGAAAGAAATTATTTTCAGATTTCAACCGTTTTCCCGAATTCCCGAGTAAGGTGTATTTCTGTAGTACATATATCCCATATTTTAAAAAACATGTAGTGGCAGTGAAAAATATGTTCGCGTATTATAATAAATTATTTTCACAAAGAAGACAGCTACCTTACAAAGTCTTTGGAAAACAGAAAAATATGTTGAGCCAACACATATTATTTTCCATAAAGATATGTTGCAATGATAAATGACTTTAAATATTCAAAAGTTGAAGGATAAATACAGCTACAGATGAACATGCAAATTAAGCAGTGCCTTTGCAAATACATATCCATTTCTAAGCTATTCTGGGCTGGCTTTGAGCAGTTTATACTGCTGCTGAGTGGTAATACAAAATGGTAGGATTTCCCCA
This sequence comes from Haliaeetus leucocephalus, assembly GCF_000737465.1. Lineage (NCBI taxonomy): Eukaryota > Metazoa > Chordata > Aves > Accipitriformes > Accipitridae > Haliaeetus > Haliaeetus leucocephalus. The sequence goes on from NW_010972667.1 coordinate 161,196, forward strand.
GCATATGTACACACAAGGTTTAAGGCACTCAAGAGCTAGATACAGAATTATATGAGGAAAAGTCATAGCACTTTGTAGGAACACTTACCTATATTTTACTGCTTGACTACATCTGTAGTAATTTCTTGGTTTTGACAGTCTGAAAACCCCACAGCTGCCCTTTGTCTATTCTGGGTTTCCACATCAGTTTCCTGGACCTTGCAGGTTTCGCTGCTGTTCAAATTGTCTGAGAGATATGTTTAAAAACAGCGTAACTAGGTATGCTCAAAGCAAATTTTCAAAGTCTTTTAACTTGGATCAAAGACAGTTCCAGAACAAATAGTGCATAAATAGAATACTTCCTATATTAAAACTTTCCCATTACCTGCCAGCAGTTTTTCAAACTGGGCTGCTCAGAATGATTTGTTTTTAAGACTGGAGCATGTTTTCTTCCTGTATTCTTTAGAAAAAGAATAAAAGGGCTTTGCTGTTCATTCTGCAATATGAGGCACCTTTAAACTAAAAACAAGTGTTGGAAAGCATTGCAACACACTTCAGAAAGCTGTGACTTTAAAATGGGAGTTGGATGGGAACTATTTTGCAGTCTGTCAAAAGTTTCAAATGCTACTAAATTAATAACATACACAGTCTTGTTTGTGAGTGAAATTATTTGGCTTTTTTCTATTACAATTTATACATATATTGACTCTGTACTATCCTGTTATAAACAGCTATGTTTCCACATTTAGTACAGTCAAGCATTAAAGTATGGAGCAAAAAATTAAAAGATTGCTACAATTCTCTGTAGTAAGTTGCTTTGTGTTTGTGTCAGTAAATGTGACCAATAAGCCAGATAACAGACATGGGTACTGTTATAATGCACTGCCATTCTCTCCCCAAACACTCCAATAACATGGACATGTGCATTTGGTCATATGATGGAGGTAAAATGTCATGTTAGGAAATGCATTGCATAAACTTTAGGTAATGTGGTGAAAATGCATCTGCTTTTGTGTTAAGCTTAGCCCATGAAAGTGCACTGGAGTCCTCTGGCAGGGACAAATGTATTTTTGGGCACATGACAAGTAATGCTTCATCATATGATAAGTTATGGGATACAGCTGAAGAAGCTTGGTGTGCTTAGCCTAGAGACTCAAGTCTGTGTATGGCAAATATTCAACTTACTTCTCTATCCCTGAAGAGTAATCACACTTTGATTAGGGCTGAAGCAAATGCACATTGTGTCTTGAAATGATTTAGATGGCTGTTTTCCAGGCTATATCTACTTTGGGATAAACAGATTTGTGCCCATTGTTGACAGCAATACTTTTCTAGTATAAACGCAAATGTCATGAGGGAAAAAAAAAGAATGTCCTCACAGCATATGTTACAGTGCCTGCCATTCAGCAGCTAGACACAATAAATGACTTTACCCCTGAATATCTTTCCTCTGAGTGGGCTAAATCTAGCTAGAATATTCATATCCCTCCTCCATGTAGCTCAACTTAATGACCTGCAGTTGACAGTTACACTTAACAGTAGCAGTTAAAGAACTATTCACTCCTGGATACAAAGAAAAGATACATGTTTAGTTCCATTTTCAAGAAAAGTTCTCTTGAGCTAGTCCCTTCACCTCCAAATCTAACCCCTTCACCCAATATTAGCAAAATTGTTGGGTGGTAACAAAGTTTATGCCCATCAGCTCACAAGTCTCCTGCTGTCAGAAAGGTACAGTACTTTGTTACAAAGAAGATGTTTTCTATAAAAATGAGTAAACACAAACAAACGAAGAAGTGTCCATTTTAAAATCACATTCTGGGTAGTTTGACTTCTGCATGTTTACTGTTGTTCTATGCAAGTTCCTTCTGATATTTCCATAATCATAACATCAGCGTATTTTTGTACCCCATTGGACTTCAGGCCAACAAGTCAGAGAAGGTTAAACTGGCCAGCTGCCTCCCTGCCAAGAATTGTTGAAACACAATTTCTATTAGTTCAACTGGAGGCATTCAACAATATCCAAAATATTTTTATGCTGGGGGATTTTATCTGTCTATTTTATGAGTTATTCCTTTCTATGCTTTTTCCTAATGAAAATTGGTACCATTTTCAGGTTCTGGTGACACCTTTGTCAAGTTGCAGAGAACTGGAGGTAGAAGTATTGCCTTAAGCAGCCAAGCACCCTAAAAGAAATTACTTGCTGTTTCAGTTCTGAAAAGAAATAGTTTTCAAAATGTGTTCTGGCAGATTTTCACCAGGTGTTGTTGATCTTCTTATTAACATTCTTCTGGAGAGGAGGCAGTAAAATAATAGCTGCCAGAATCCTCCAAAGAATTATCACCTGTTACATCAGCTATCAAAATTTCCATTGCTGTTACCATTTCACAGGCACACAGTGAAAACCTCTCAAGGCAAGCTAGTTTGAGAGCCCTTTTTATTAAAGTTTCCACAAAGATGAATAGGTGAAAAGCCTTACCCCAGAGAATTTTCAGTTGCTAAGCCAATGTAATATGGGGATAAGGCAAACAGAAAGCTGAAATGCTGGCAGGAGCCAGCCAGGAGACAAATTTTGAGATTGTATTTTAGTGCATGCCTGATGAAAAAGCATGGATGGTGGTGGTAGTGGGGGTTATAAAGTTAAAGGATGGTTTCACGTATTCAAGTTTAGATCTTTTCTGCTCAGCAGGGGGAAGGTATCTTACAGCTTAGGAAAGCACTGACTTATCAGGACTGCCAACAGCACCCTAACAGAAATCAGCCATGCAGTAAAACTGAAGATTTGATAGAACAAAAAGCCTGACATGTGGAGAACTATCAGTGAGGTGGAGAAAGAAGAGGTGGAATAAAGTAGGAAGAATTCATATTTTAGATCATTGAGACACACTGAGGGCTCAGGGGAATGAGGTTACAGGCAAGACTTCAGCCAGAGAGGTTTCCAGCAGTGAAGGCACTGAATAAGTACATGAGCTCTTTCTCTGAAACGGAATGTTTTCAAAAATACCATGTGACTGTTTCTTGAGTGCCCAGCTTTGATAGCTTTGATTTTTCAGAGACAGCAAACAAGTTGCCAACTCAGTGCCTGAATGATGAGTCAGACATAAATCAAATTGTACATTTGAAGATATTTACCCTGAGTGTTGCATGCTTGTTGTAGTGAGAAAGAGTGTTTTTTACATGTAGCCTGGTGTACCATTTCAGAATAACCAGGGCAAGATCAAAGGTCTGAGACATGGAGAAGGCTAAGAAGGTGTTGTGGGTTATGAACTGCCATCCTTCACAGATTGCCAAAGAAATTCTGAGACTGATTCATAATCTAGGTTTTTTCCCTTTCTCTCCTGTCCTATTGGATACAAAAGAAATAGTATAAAAATAGCAAAACCCAGTGGTAATGTTAGGGATTTGTGGCTATTGCATTGTATTTCATGGGCCTCATAAACAAATGTTGTGGATAAACTATGACCTTAAGGCATTTGGATTCCAGAAATCTAAATTTCCAAAACATATAAAATGGATTTGAAATTAAATTTCTGTCTTGGACATAATTTACACTTCCTCCTTTATCAAGTGCCTGGCTCCCCTCAAAAAAAACCAACCTCACCCAGAAATATGTATGGTATTTTACTGTTTACTTAAATCTAGCCTAATAAGTGCATTGTGCAGATTTTTTTCTGTCAGAAAATGGGATGAATCTGGGTTTCCCTAAACTGAGTAAATTAAAGAATTTGGGCTGTCTTGATTCTTGCTGAACAGCTCTTTCTATGGACTCTGGTAGTTTTATATTACTTTTAAGCACAACATGACTGTACAGGTTGAAAGGATAGGTGGGATTTCCCCCACGGGTACTGTATGAAGAATTTTCATGAATCTGCTGGGGAAAATATTAAAGACATGCAGACGACAGCCTGGCCTGGGTGATGTGCTTTTATTCCTGAGTCTACCACTGATACACTGTGCAACCTTGATAAATCATGCTGCCTATCTTTTTTGATTGGCTTTCTGCATTTTCTCTCCCCCCCCGTTCAGGCTATATGTCCTTTGAGGATGTCCCTTACAATTTGTATGTACAGTGCCCACTGCAGTAGGGCCCTAATTTTATTGATACCTTCTAAACACAAGTGGAACCCTATAATGCAAAGGAAAACCTACAGACTGCCAAATGCTGCTATTGCATGATACCTCGAAGAAGCTTTTAGTCACAGGAAGAATAGAGTCCACTAGGATGAAAAAATGCCCTGAGAAAATTGGGAAGATGCATCAATAATGTGCATTTTAACTCCTCGTGAGGGTCCTGGTTTTCCCTCCTTCTGTCTTGCTTCCTCCATGTAGCCAGGCAGCTCCAATAATTCCTTTTCTTACCAGCTTTACCAGCTCCACAGATTTTTGATGAAAACATCCTCTTTATAGCTATGAACATTAAAAGAAAGGATTTTTTAAAAGTGAAAAATGTGAAAATGTTATTAAAAAATTAAGTCTGCATTCCAAAGGATGCAGAGAAGCATGGAAAAAATACTTTTCACTATTAAGATGTTCAGTCCATCAACATACTGCTCACAGAATTATAAAAATGTTGGTTGTAAGGGGCCTCTAGACCTCCAGCTTGCTGTGGGAATACCACAAGCCTTTGATTAGGTCAGCCGTGTCTCTGCCTAGCAAAGGCAGACCTCCAAGGATGGAACTTCTGTGACTGCCTTTGCAATAAATTCCAGGCCTGTCCAGTCCTTCTAGTGAGGAAATCTTTCCTAACTTTCAAATCTGAACCTCCTGACTGCAGCCTCTGGTGCATGTTATATCGTCTGGCACTATAGAGAAGAGGTTGTTTCCCTTGTCTTTGTTACTACCCTTCTGATGTCTGTATTAGCTGTTATGTTGCCTCTTACCCACCTTTTTACCACATCAAACAAATCCAACTCCCACAATTTCTCCCTACCAGGACACATGCTTTTTATCCCTGACAATCTTGGACTATGATGGATACTCCAGTTTTTCCACATCCTACTTGAACTGGAAGTCCAAAACTGGACAGTATTTCTGTTTCAGCCTCACCAGACCTATGCAGACAGAGAAAGATAATGTCTCCTCAGTTTGCTGGCCATGCTTCTTCTAGCATAACCCTGTATGTGGTTTGCTTTATTCACAATGAGAATGCATCAGTGGTTCATGTTCACGTGTAATGTTCTCTGCAAAGCATAAGTGTTTGCTTAGTGAGGTGAGGTGTGGTTCAATAAGAGCTGTTATTGAACAATGATGTGACTTTTCAGGATGCCCTCATTTGCATATGTGGTCATGCTGCTCTGAAAGTAAAGGGGAGCAGAGACCTGAGCACAAAGCAGGCAGGGCCCACCACCACAGCAGCCCAGACTGCCAGATAAGTCAAGGTCAAACTGGTAAGGAAGGTTGTGAGTCAGGTCGAGGGTCTGGGGCAATGGGCCAAATGGCCAGGCACAGGCAAGGCTACAATGTCAGTTCAGGCAAACACCCAGCTGGAGAGCCTCAGGTCCAAAGCAGCATCCAAGGGAAGGAGGAGGGGATCTCCCTCAGGCTTCTGTTTTTGTCTCCATCAAGGCAGGCTGAGGCTTCTCTTGTATCAGAGCTGGCCTTGAGTGTAGACAGCTAGACTGAGAAGGGTGTGGTAGTCTGCACCAGGCCCTGACAACTCCAATCACTTTACTGTTAAATGGCAATATCAGAAAAGGAGGAGAGCTTGCATATCACAAAGAAAGACTTTTTCAGCTAATTGTTGACACAGTTTTGGTTTTATTATTTGGGGGTTTATTATGGATATGTTATACAGATTGCATCCTTGTTAAATGTCTAAAACTCTATCATAAAGTTACTGACAAATGCAATTTGTAGGGCCCTGGATATAGCAGGATGGAATTAAGTTCCTTGTTAAACTGGAAAACACCACTCTCACTGCTTCCCTTGGATTTTAGAGTTCCAGTGTAGAAGTGAATCTGTGTTCAGCCTTGGTCCTTATGTTCTCAAGAGTCATTTAGAAATAACTCAAATCTTTGGATCTCTTGGATTTACAAGGTTATTACAACATGTAACTGTTTTCTTTGCTTAAACTCTTTAAAAAAAAAAAACCTGAAGGACTTTAGACTCAACTAAAGAAATTGCTAGGGTTTCTTAGCAATATTTTGATGTTACTTTTAGCAATATTCCCAGGCAACACAGCCCTTAGGCAAAACAGAGTCTGCAGGACTTTTCCACAAGTTTCAGTGGAAAGATCCACAGGCATTAAAAGGTCTCAGTTTTTTTCCTTCACTTATTCTTCTACTTCCTGTAGAAGGATGTGATTTGGTAGTCCCAAAGATGGGTAGTTAAAGGTGTATTTAAATAGCAAACAATTCAGTAATATTAACTGGATAAAGTTTTACACAGAAGCAGTCATATTATTATTACAGGAAGCAAATTGAACTGCATATTTTCTGAGGTAATAGACTAGGCAACGATCTCCAAAATTCTTTATACGTGGATCAAAAGCATTTTGCCATTACCCTTTTTTTGACCTAAATAGTTAGCCAAAGTTCAGAACCCTGCTGTTGCTTCCATTTGGGGGAGAAGATTGAGGGGGTAACGTATATAACCTTGCTAATTTACCATGGCTACACTAAGTCTTCTTTCAGAGGATCCAGGAAGAACCAAAGAATAGGGACTTGTATTTTGCTTCTTCAATGTCCTTCACCTAGCACTTGTACTGAAGACTTTCTCTCTTCTTCATTCTTCATAGGACAACATGACCAGTATTTGTTGTGCTACCTTCCTGCCTTCTTTTCTATCATCTGTACTGATTATTTTTAATTTTCCCCTTGTTGCTGTACTTGAGGATTGTACTACTCCTGCTTCCACTAAGAGTCTTTTAGACTTGATTTAAATTAAGGTCAGTGACCAAATGTCTGTGTCAAAGAGGTGTAACCCAACTATTGTAACAGGTTTCTCCATCCTGTTTGCTATAATGCTAGCTGTTTTGGTAACTGTCTTTGTCAGTACTAGTAATTCTGACAGCAGAAAATTGAACAAGCTACACTCTTGTCTTGGCGAAAGTTATTAAAACTCATTGTGGAAGAGAAGACATTATAAGTCATCACAGTGCTTTCAAATGCTTGTATTCAGTGATGACGTGGAAAAGAAATTCAGTTGCTGTTTTTCCAATACTGTTTCCTGTATATGAAGTACAACTCTCACAGTAGGTGCCTTGCAAGTAGTTTTGCCTCCTTCAGTGCTCTGAGTGCTACTTCACTCCTACCACACTGCCAAGTGACAGGAAAGAATAACAGCATCTCCCATAATAAGACTTGCTTTTCATTTGTTTGTCCTGTACCAAACTTTAACAATGAGGTGAAATTTCATATAGAAACTGTCTGCTTAGGGTCAAGTTGACATTTCTGGAGAAACCTAATGCCAACAGGAAATCCAAATCCAGGAATTTTTCAGAACAAGGTCTAAGACAGTGATGTTTTGACCCTTCTTGCCATTATGATTTTATTTACATTATTTATTTGAACAGCTCGAGGATGGCAGGCAGTATTTTGGAGCAGGTATTTCAAGTCTGAAGAAGGGAAGAAGACATTAGACTAATGAATATGCTTTTTGATAGCCCTCTGAAAATTCATGTGAACTCATGCTGGTGTGAGTCTTTTTGTTTAATTACTGTTTTTAATGTGACTTGTGTTGCATTTCTGGAAGCAACATAATTATTAAGTACCAGAACTGAATGAACATCTTAACCCCCCCCACCCACCCCCATTTGAACTAATGAATGAATTTCTACAGAGCTACATGATTTTTAGTATTAGGGTTCGAGAAAAGATCAACTCAAAATGGCCTGTATGCTGCGAATAGAACATTCTTATGGAAGATAAGAAAATGTTGATTTGAAATGTGAATTGAAGCTTCCAAGCAGTTAACCACAGCTTTCCTGCTGTCTTGGGAAGTTATATAAATCCTACTAAAAGACCTATGGTTTTAGCAGTACTTTCAGTCCTGTTCTTAGACCATTAGTTGGAACCCCCAGACAGGTTCTCCAACTATGGAGTCAGGACTAAAATACCGCCATTTGCTGGAAAGCATTGGCTTGTGCTGAGATGAGAGATATTATTCCCATTTCAGAAAGAAAATAACTTCAAGGTACATGAAATATTGTTGGAGGACTTACACTGATGAGTCAATGGAACATTCAGAAGGACATTAATAATTCAGTCTTCACTGAAAACACATGGGAGCAGGCCACAGATGAGTTCACCACCACACATTCAGTAATGAGGATGAAACAAAATACTAGAATGCTCTTGATTGTGAGGTGAAAAATGAGTGTGTGATTATGTAACTAGAACTGGCCCAATAATTTGAATACAAATAGGACCCCAAAAAATTGCACATACAAACTTTATTTTGGTGTTCCCTACATTGTGACATCTTAACTCTTCAGACTTTAAATTCCTTAAATGTGTTTGTAAGTAATTACTTTAAATGTAAAACTTTTCTCTAATTTGCAGGGACATCATTGGCTGGTGTTTTTGCAGAGTTGGGGAAAGTTGCAGGCAGAGGAGAGTTACAACATAGAAATATGAATCTCTTTTCATCTATTTTCTGGGATAAAGAAATGTGACTCTTCTAGAGCCTGAAATGCAATCTTCCTGTCCTCATACTTGCAACACTTCGCTATTTATCCCGGTATCTCTGTTCTATAACTTTTACTCTGTCATTAATACAACCTTTAATGTAATCCTGTGTCTCATGAATCAAGTAGACAATATTTCCACTCCTTTTTAAAAACCAGTGAGACCATATAAGTAAGCCTATGTTCCATCTGCAAAAAACACCAAAAAGTTTTCAATGTTGTGGAAATAAAATCAGTAGCAAAAGTATGCTTGGACTGAGAAAGAAGAATGACAAAAATCTATAATTATTCATTAAAAAAACAAAGGAGGTTGTGCCAACACTTTAGAAGTCTGTAACAGTGTATACATCAATAAAAGTAAGAATTGTTTGGATTAGTTAGCAAAAGAAAATGTGGAGAACATCAGGAAATCTTTCTGATGCTGAAAAATATTACATTTCCTGTCTTATAAAAGAAATATTGGAAACTTCCTTCTTGAGCTATAGGTCTAGTAAGTTTGGGCAAATCTTTAGGGGATATACTAGTGAAATAGAAGGACATTGGATTATAGAATTAAATAGCCTTTTTCTAGAGTTTTCTTCCAAAAAAATTGTCATATTGTTTTTTTCAGTGTAAATTGACCTGTTTCTCAAATAAAATAAAAAGGTTTCTCAAAATTACTTGATAAAAATGTATTTGTTTTCTTTTAATCTTTCCAGGACATTTTTAACTTAAACTGATTAAAACCAAATAAGCCAAATATTCCTAATATTTTATATTTCTCAGTTAACAAAATTTTCTGTAAAAATTAAAACTTGTATAGAAGTATTGTAGAATATGAGTACATTTCAAACGCAGTACAATAGAAGCAACTTTACATTTTTATGTCTTTTGACAAATTCCCCTCCCATCAGTTTTAAGTTAGTTTTGTCTATTTCCATCTGGAAGAACTGTGATTATAATGGTGTACTCTATTACACAATGACTGGATTGCTGGCATGCATCTTAACAAAGTGTGACGATGCACCCTTGCTTGAAGTCTGACTTGAAAAACTTTGGTTTGTTGAATAGCTTGGGAAAGCATCAAGTTAATTCAGCAAAACATGTATTTGCGTATGTAGCTCAAAAGCAGTCAGGAATACCCAATATTCTCTTTTTCTACTACAAACTGTGTTGCCTGTCTGAATTACATTTTCTGTGATTAAATGGGGGTCTTTCCTCCTAATGACAAAGGCACATAGTTCAGGTGATTTCAAAAAGGACCTACTCTGGCCAAGAAGTTACTGCAAAGAAAGAAGTTGATAGCTCTCTCAGTGGCCCCAGGACACTTTGTGCCACTACAGGAAAACATGTATCATTGCTGAACTGAATCAATGCACAGCATTTCTGGTTTATTTAGACAATGAGATTGCAGTATTAGTTATAAAATATTACTATTTAATAAGAATATATTTCCCTACAGTCAAGTATATTCTGTTTCTACATTCCATTCACTGGAAAAAACTGTAACATTTTGACCTTCATTTGACTTCATCTTGAGAAATAAAACCAAACTGTCATAATTTCTGACAAATTGAATTTTATGTTTTCTTAACTCTGTTCTTAAGCATATTGCATAGTAGTCTCACAGTTCCTCCAACAAGCCGTCAATAAGCTGCAACAATTGAGTAACCCACATTTTATTATCTTCCCAAGTGAATGCTGATATGACTGGGTTCCAAAGAATTTGGCTTGTTGACTGCATTATAAGTTTCTCCCACACACAGTGATAGATATCATAGCAGTAATGCTGATCTGTATCTTCCCACCCCTGTAGCATTGAAGTAAATTTCCACAATGTTTTCTTCACTCATATTATTATTATTATTGATTTCATTAGCTGCATATATCCATATCTGAAGTTTGTCTCTTATTAGTTAACTACCAGCGTAAAACAATTTGATCACCAAGACTTATTAAGGTATTTGAGCCATTTGAACTATAAAATATAATTTAATAAAAAACAAAAAATATTTCACAGTAGTCTTACCGTATTCTATGCTCTAATCTGTCAAAGATCTTCACTGAATTACCTTTTTCAATTTTTAAACTGTTTTCATTTGTTGTTCCTTTAAGAAAAACACATCATTGACTAAACTCAGAGATACGAGGTTTTCTTGTTGAAGCAGAAATACATCTTTATCCTAGCCCAGCTAATCTTTAGTATGATATAACTGGCTCTCTTGACCCTTGGTATTTGCCATAGTGAAAGTTACAACCATAGTAGTGACTGAAGAGATACTCTGCCTTTTCATAGATCTGGAAGGCCTCTGGACACTTGCTCTAACATCACCCACTCTATACCAGATACCTTAACTTAGCTTTATTAGCACATTCACAGAGCTTGAAAAACACAGGGATAATTGATAGTATCTGGAGCTGATTAATCTTGGGGCATGACACCAAGAATAAAAGGGAAAAACTGGAAAGACACTGATGGGGAACACGGATACTTTGTGGGTAGGAAAAGGATTTGCTTTTCTTGCATGCTTCTTACCTTCAAGGAAAAGAAGAAAGACCTTTAGATTTTTCTTTTATCACTTGTCAGATTTAATGACAAGGAAGAAGAAAGTTTGTACTTTGACACAGTTTGCATGTCCTAAGTATTACATGCTGTATGTTCATTTTCCAAATACAAGCAGTTTTATCAGTGTTGGACTGAATGTTGCCATAATGTAATTAAAAAATGTCTATTGATGACTGGTGTCTTAAATACATAATTACTGCAAGACTGTTTAGGGTATATACCACCATGAATAACAGTCAGAATGAAAATATTGATGGCTGTATTTCTTTAACTCCAGCAAGAAGACCAAGCTGTTACAACATTCAGTATTTCACAACTGAAGTGGAGTCCTCAGTCTGGAGCACAAACTGGGAGAAAGGTACATACAGTAAGATCCTAGGTTAGAACAACTTGTATGATGCTATCTGCATAAAGTGTTTCTTCAGTCGTGTGGTTTTCTTCTCTTCTGACCAGCATTTCAAGAGTTACTGTATTATTATTTTAAGACAATTTCTTTATAGGTTTTGCTGTCTGCATCAAATCAGTAACTCAAGCTGTTAAAACACTATAAGTAACCCTATTAGAGGTAGATACATTTTCTACATACTGCTCAAGACTGTTCTTTTTTTATGAGACCCCAGAATGTATCCAACCACAATAATTCAATGGGTGAGTTTCACATCACTTAATTTTGCCTAGCTAGGAGTCATTTACCTAACATAGTCACCTAAACAATCTTCACTGTCAAGGCAGAGAGGCAATTGCAGAACACAAACCATCTCATACAGGATGGAATGGGATAAATCACCTAAGATTGTTAGAACTAGTCAATTTCTTGAGTTGACAGCCAATCGCTCCTGTGTTCCAGAAGTACCACTAATCTTCTTCAAAAGTCTTAATAATGACTGGAACAGTTGACACTTTCCTGGCAACAGTGCTGATGAATGGATCTTTCAATGTTAATTGGAATTCTTGGGAGAGGCTTAGTTCAGGATGTCTGCACAGTGATAATGAGGTGACATAAGCCAATATTTTGCATAGGCCTGATGAGAAAATTAACCAACAAACTAAGTTCAGATGTTGGTAGCATTTAAAAAAAAAAAAAAATTCCAATCCAATCCTTTCTGTTAGATTTATTTCACAATGCAACATATCTTATGCGTCCTTTCCCTTCAAAAATCAGTAGAACCCGAACATGCTCTCAGGCACTCTATAGTCAATTGAAAAAAAAAAAAAAAAAATTTATGCCACAGAAATGGGATGTTGAAGACTAAAGAAAGTGAAAATCCACTGCTAAAAAACAACTGCTGAAGCTAAGCTCCAGTGAAAAGCCATAGCCAGAAGAGCTTATTATGGCTTTGAATAAAGAACTGAAAAAAATCAGATTAGAAAAGTGCTTGTTATTTTGCATCTATAAGCATTTCTGATGTCACCAAAACTTCAGTGCTATGGGCAAATTTGGTTTCAAGGACTCAGGGTGAATACTGGTCAATTGGAGTAGACTCTGTGAAGAGATACACTTTTGTTTAATATAATGTGTCCTTACACAGGATAAGAGTATCCAGCAGTCTACTTATATCAGTAGACTCACCACCTCGATGCATGTGCAGAAGCCTGTAAAAACTTACCTTCAAGAGTTTCAGCTCAGTTATATCCTCTTCCTCTAGGCCAAGAGCAGTGTATTGTTAATATCACACTTGAATGGACAGCACAGCATCAAGGTCTTGTCAGAAATCTACGCGATACCTGCTAACAGAAGGACCATGTAGCTAACAGGTGAAGACTTAAAAATATCCAAGGTTTTCTGGAAAAATAGACAGTAGAAGGGTAAGGTATCACCTTTACCTGTAACTAATCATAAGGATATCTTAATAAGGATTATGATTGATTTCTCCTTACTGGAAAATGTTTAATCAAGGTTGCTTGCTTTTCTAAAAAAAAATCATGTGCTTTTTCAGCTGCTACTGTTGAATTTCAATCTGTAGTTAAATGCTGGAAAGATCTCCATGTTATTAAGCAAGTAGTAGGTCTGTATGATCTGTCTGACCTTACAATCTAAGAAGCTCTGAAGAGGATAAAGACAGGGATAGTGCTCATGGAGCTTTCAAAAATAAAATATTCAGTTCATTAATCAGTACATATAAACAATAGCTTTCTCAAGTAGTGCTCACTGTGCATTTCCAAACACTGCTTCACCCTAAAACTATCTAAAACCTTGTTGTGGGTTAGGCCCAGTAGGCAGCTAAGACCCACACAGAAGCTCGCTCACTCTCACTTGGTGGGAGGGGTAAGAGAATCAAAAGGGTAAAAGTGCAAAAACTCGTGGATTGAGATAAAGACAGTTTAACAGGGAAAGCAAAAGCTGTGTGTGTAAGCAAAGCAAAATAAGGAATTCATTTACTATTTCTCATTGGCAGGCAGGTGTAAGAGACTGTGTTGGTTTGCTGACACGACATCGCTGCTGCCTCGACATCCTGTTGTTGCAGGGAGGGTACGCACAAGATGTCCCCGAAGAAAGCCACCGCATCCGCGACTGCCGAGCTGTGCCTGCCCACAAGTAAAGGTGAAACCACCAGGAGCACCTGGGCATGCGCCCATGGAAGAACAGGGGGCGGCACACAGAATAATGAGTTCCGGAGAAATGGGTGGACTTTTCTGAGAAATCGTGGGGACTGGAACAATAAAAACGAACTGCGTACTCCCCTCCCACGCGCGAGTGAAAAAACCTGGACTTTGGAGGACACCAGAAAAGACTGTAACATCTGGGAAGGCACCGGACTGTGAGCTGAGGAACCCGACCCCCCGTCACTGGCGTCGGAAGCGACTCAGCGGGACGTTGCTGGCTTCGTGGTGGTGGTAACTAGTCTTGCTACTTCTTCTCTGTTTTCTTGCTTAGGTCTGCCTCTTTTCCTTTTTCCTCACTTTGTTCTATCGCAGTTATTGGTTGTTGTAGGAAAATAAAAGTTGTAAAGTTGTACAGCATTTGACCTCGTTTGTGTCTTAATCTCGCTCTCGGGATCATTTAACAACCCTCCCCGATATTGGGTCGGGACAGCAGGTGTTCAGCCATCTCCAGGAAAGCAGGGCTTCATCACACATAACAGTTACTTGGGAGGACAAATGCCGTAACTCCAAATGCCCCCCCAACTCTCTTCTTCTCCCCAGCTTTTATTGCCAAGCATGATGGAAGGGATACGGTATATCCCTTTGGTTGTCATCAGCTTTCCCAGCTGCAACTGCTCCCAGGTTTTGCACACTCCCGACCGCTAACTGGGGGAACAGCATGAGAAGCAGAGAAGGCTTTGATGCTGTGTGAGCACTGCTCAGCATCAGCCAAAACATCCAGATGTCAACACTGTTTTGGTCACAAATCCAAAGCATAGCACCATGTCACCTACTATGAAGAAAATGAACTCTACTCCACCCAAAACCAGTACAAACATTAAAAAAAACCACCACACAAAAACCCCCTACCAAATTAAGAAATTTATTACTTCAAGGTGGACTAAATGCTTAAAGAGCAGTTATTTTAATGAAAAGACATTGATAAAATTTTCAGCATGTACCAATTGTCCATCCAGCCCCATACTGGGGTGTGTGTATAACTGTGGTTCTGTGCAGTGAAAGGCATAAGAATATAAAGCAAAGACAATAAATAAGAAAGAAAACACTTTGCTACCTAAATGACCACACTTTGGTACCAATATTGAGATACCTGTCCAAGCAGCCTAATGATTTATAAAGCTGCTGAAGACTAACGCTACCTGCAGACTGTATTTCACTAGAGCCCAAATTTGTCAGGAAACTGACAGAACAGACTTTTAACTTATATCTTACACTGTCTCATTATTGCTGGCTTAGATCAGCCTCTCTGAAAGATAACGGTCAAATTCCTGCTGATTTCAGGGGAAACAGAACAGAGGTCTTTTAAGGCCTCTAGGAGTTACAATACTTCTACCATTTCTTCACAGCTGCACATGCAGCTTGCTGTCAGGATGATTTGTCCGTGCATCACTGAAAGCCTGCTTAGTAATCATGGTAATTAACCCTCTTTCAGTGCAGTCATAAACTCTTAAACTTGTACAGAAGTCCTTCCCATTTTTTTGCAGATGTCTGGTACAGTTTGTCTGGATTTGCCAAACCTTCATGGTTCTCTGCGCCACTGGGTTTTCCAGAACACAAACAGAAGTTTTCTAGTTATAACCAGAGTAGCTTGAGTTCTTGGGACACACTCCCCTTTGCTTTGGCAAGTGAAACAGAGCTAGCTGATAAAACCAAAGTTAAACAGAATAATGTATGTGGCTGGGTAGTGTGATTTCAGTGACAGAAAGACTACTATTATATGAGTAATATACTGATATACAACTTGAACCGTGTGTCTATAGCTCATTATGTTGTCCCACAAGTGGGGTCATTTACCCGGTGCGCAAAACGCCAATATACACACAGAGCAGAGGTATTTTATTCCAATTCATGTTTCCGCATAGATGGGGGCTAGGTGGTCATCCACAAAGCTAGCATACCTCATGCCAAAACGGACAAGCAATTTATACAGTTCAGTTATACATATTCGATTTCGAAAGTTCTTCCCCCAAACTGTTACTGGTAGTTGCTTATCTAGCACAGTTTCTCTTGGGTTAAAGTTTCCCCGCTTCGAATTAAAGATACAGTGTTCTTTTATCCTACAGCATATGCTCAAGGGGAGGGGGGGGGTGTTAAATCTTTTGGTCTTGAAACGAGTCGGTGGTCGTGAGCTCCCCCTGCTGCCTTTACCTTTCCTCCAGTTATGGAAGATTTTTGCTGACTTCATGCCTATTAGCAATTATTCAACTTTTCGGTGCCTCCTGGGGTAGGATGTTCCCTTCTTATCAGTCTTTTATTTCTTCTTCAGGGACACAGTCCTAGCAAGGCATGCCATGTGTATACAAAGGGTATCTTATTTCAGGAGACCTTTGTGTTCTTTTAAGTACATCACTTCTCAATTACATCACTTCTTAAGTACATCAATTATAGCAATCATTTGGTGAATTACCCCAAAGATTGTGATGAAAAGAAGGAGAAATGGAAAGGTGCAAAACTGTCTCAATAGTTTCACTGAAGAAGATTTAATTATTTTTTTCTCAAAAATTGAATTAGCAAGGAAGCTTTTAATTATAAATTCAGTATTTCATCAATTTCAAAAGCGTTAGTGCTGTATAAACATCAGGAACTTTTTTGAACCCACAGAGTGTTCAGAGCCTGGGCAGCACTGTTGCAAGCTTTCCCACAGTCGGTGCATCTTGAGCCTAAGTAGGAAAATACCATTAAAGCTGAGAAAGCAGTTTGGACTCTGTCCCTTGTAGGTTCCTTGCTAAGGCACAAAACTGCCAGTGCCAAGGGTGACTTGGCAATTCAGACCAATACCCAGAGACCTGTGACAAGAAACTATACCCCTCTAGTTCCAAGACCACAAATGGTCAATGGACAGCAAAGAGTTGCAACTACAGATTCCATAAGATATACTGTGCATACTTATTTCCTGGTGAGCACGGAGCTGCTGACATGAAATAACTGGTCTACATTTTGTGCTATAGGCTGTGTTTAAGAACAATAAAAAAGGAGCTTCCTTTGAGTGAGAAATGGTGGAAAAGTCTTTTGTCCAAAAGAAAGACCTCTAATTTCCTATTCTAATGTAGCACAATATGCTCACATGCACATAAAAATGCTGAG
>NW_010972667.1:178040-194513 GCF_000737465.1 Haliaeetus leucocephalus
GGCCCTGAAGGGGGGGGGGGGGGGGGGAAGGTATGCCCTGAGTAGTACTCTTTATGTCAGAACACTTTTAGTGTTTTGTGACAACCAGATGATGAACAGATAATTAAGCCATGATGAGGTAGTACAAAGAATGTGTGATTGTCATGAAATTAATCCTTGCCAGGGGCTTTAAGGCATCAGCTGCAGATGAGTCCCCACGTTAATCAGATGTGATTGCTTCATGTGAACAACAGTCCCTATATTTGCCTTATTTGCTCTTATGAAATTCCTGTCAGTTTTTTTTCCCATAAATAATTCAAGTAAATTACTTTAGCTACTGCAAGCTGCCAATTTTTCCAATGCCATCACTCACCATCACTAGTTACCATTGGGTCAGCTACTCCATTATGAATACCCCAGTTCCCAGATGAGAAAAACATTAGGATTTTTGCTCCAGGACACTTATTTTCTGAAGTCCTCTATATGAAAGAATGTATTTCATTCAGATTAGTACCTTGCTCTGACTGTCAAATTTATTCAGGTTTTAAAATATGTAGCAGTTAGTCCTATATGTTTCTCTGGATTTAGTAAATCAGCAAAGCTTGACTGACACTGGAGCTACAGCAGTTTTTGTCAAACAAGTATCGCAGTCTGTAATTCTATTCTTCAAGTTTTGAATGTGACTTATTTAATCACTGATACTGACTTAGACAGTTATCCTAGCCATCACTGCTTATTTGCACTGTATTACTTTCCAGAAGACAAAACCATACTGGGTTGGTCACTATATCACCACCTCAAAAAAGATGTCCCCCATGAGCAAACCATGATATGAAGCTATTTGCATTCTAAAGGAATGATCATTAGCCTCTTTAGTGACCTGAAAAGTGAGCCTATTTTAAGCAGGTTTAATTGATTATTAATAACAAAACTGAAGGAGAAGTCTATTTTATTGTAATTTTTTTTTTTTTAACATAGTGGCTGGCAAGAATTAGAATGATTTCCAGTGGTGACTGTTCAGGAGTTCACAAACTGAAGAGGGTAGCATTCTAACTTATTATTTACAAGCTAAATAGCAAGGTACCTCTCTAGATGATTAAGATACAAACTACAGCTGCTTTTTTTACATTTTAATCTAAATCTTTAAGAGAAAATCTACTTTTATTTAATCATCAATAATATTTGTCTGATCTACCAAGCAATGAATTTAGCATTTTCTTTTGGAAGCACTCATCTGGAGAGGAGTGTGTGGATGAAGGTAGAAGAGCTGTATTTTGGGAGTTACCACTGTGATTTTGCCTGAAGACTGATTTGAGATAGGTGGACGGCATGTTGCTGAGTATGTTGATTACATTGATTAAGTCCCTGTGTCAGTAATTGTGCACAAAAACAGTGAAATTAGTGTAGTTTTTCCAATTTATTACATTGACTACTTTCAAGTGGATTCTTTCTCACTTCCTAAGGCACTGTTAAAATCACAGCAAGAGAGCATTTGTCTTGAGACTCTCATGCCTAACACATTGTATTGGCAGCTTTTTGTCAATCTTTATGAAAAAATGTATTATAAACTTTATCATATGAAGTATGCGGTTTTGGTTTGTGATACACCACAATACAATAATTCAAATACTTTACTACAGTTTGTGGTCTTTTGTGAGAAAGAGGGATTTCTGGCCCTGAATCAGATGTTAACCTTTTTCTGGGTAGCTGGAATTGCTATTCTTTGGTGATTAAATGATGTTTCACATGCTACTCAACCAAAGCCAGTCAGTAAGTTATTAGTGCCATCATCATCATCATTGTGTCACAGCTCAGACCTGAATAGAGTGATTAGTTCCATTATCAGAGCCATAGCACCCTGTGGTAAAAGCACACTTAGTGCTTTTCGGAAAATTTACATAGAATTCAAAGGAATCATGAAGCACTCAGAAATGTCTGGAATTCAGGGTATCTTGCTTGAAATGCCAGGTTTCTTCTTTTGTCTGTACTGAGTGAGGAAACCAGAGAGGAGGTTCAAAAAAGAGGGAGGAATTAATTTCAGCAGTGGGCCAGGAAAACCTTTTCACCTGATGGATCAATATTCTGGAGTCACTAATCCCAAGGCAAGGTAAGAAAACAGCACAGAGACATTTCTGCTGTGCTGATTTGCATCATTTGGGGAAGCATGGCTGGTTACTAGTAGGCCATCTCTGTGAAATGGCCTCTTCTTTTACTGTTTTGTCCAAGGATTAATAGTATAGATGTTACACAAATGAAAAGACACTCAGGTATTGCTCTTCCCTTGGATTTTTTGTTTGTTTGTTTTTGTTTAGCTTTAGTGCAGCTATCTTTAATTCAATTACTGTTGTAAAAATATGAAATTTTTGTGGATAACCATCCACAAAGCTGAAAACAAACAACAATAAAAAGCTGTGGGGTTTGAGTCACCCCCACTGAGAAAAAATTGGCAAGATCTCTTTAAATTACCACTTACTTTATCAGAATGCTGCAGAGGCAGAGAAAGCTCCAGTAAGATCTGTGACTATTGATATAGAGAAGGAACTGCTAATTGCTTAATGATTGTTTCTCTGTAACTTAACGTACCAAAGACTGGTGTTTGTCAAGGATTAAGCCTGTCTGAGACTGGTACTTGGGAGTGATGAGCAAGAAGGAACCATGAACAATCACAAAACTTAATTAAATGTTTGATGAACTTAAAATCTTGTTGAGAAGGCACAAGTAGAGGCCTTGCTTGAATAGATAGGGCCAGAAAAGGTAAGAACTCCTGTCTTTGTTCTTGTCCTTGTAGATAATTTAGCTTAAACTAACCATATGGTTCTACACCACTAATTAAAAAACTTAGACAATAAGAACACTAACAAACACTGATGTACCAAAACAAGTAAAAGACCATACTGCGCAGAAACACCTGAGGAGGGTCAAATAGCGGACAGGTGAGGAAGACTATGGAAGACCACCAGAGGACTCCTGAAGACCACCAGAGACCTTCAATGCGCCTGTGTAAAGGACATTTGCATATGCTAATAGTTTCCCGGAAAACTAATGAATATGTATAACATTTCTCGGAAATCTAGTGAGTATGTATGTAGAACATGTACTTAACCTGCACAATTAGAGCCGACGGTGTGCACGATAGGTGGAGCGATCCCCCGTGCTCCCAGCGCTGCCAATAAAGAATACCTACTTAATAGTTAATCAAACTATTGAGTTAATTTCTTTGAATCACTATCTCCCAAGCAATAAGTTACACTGGTCATAGCACAGAAAGTAGTTTTATAAGATGCTTGAGAAAACAAAAAAATCACCCTGTAGCTTCTTTTACTTTACATGCAAAGTATCATAAGGCATCAAAGATAAGCTGTTGGGTTTTAGTAGAGAGAAAGAGAACAGTAATAATACGATCTTGCTATGCTGCTGCAGTTCCTGCTCTTTTTTCCCGTGTATTTTTCTTTTTAGATTGTATTGAGTTTGATAAAACTGTGTGAAAGTTTGTTAGCACAATCATCAATAGACTGTGAAGAAAGTACATTTGCCTTAATTATAATAAGCACAGGTTTGGTTTTTTTGTATGGGAAATAAAGATCACCTGCCATATGACCTGAGATTCTTTGCAAATTCAATTTTCTGCAAATTTAATCTGACACCATGACTTCATGAGTGTGTGTGTGCACATACATTCCTGTACTGTGTGTCTTAATGTTGCAAATATTCTGATAAAGAAATCAAAATTTAATCGCATAGAAGAGTTAGGTTTGATTAAGTAAAATTGTGAAGCATAATGTATAGGATTGTTAAGTTTGAAATGTAGCCAAAATATTAACTTTAAGAACTGTGTTATGTGTGACTAGAGGAACCTTAATATTGTTAAAGTTTGAAATAGCTAACCATGGAAACCTCACCAGGAAGTTACTGGTTTTTCTATGTTTTGTTTTAAGAAACTAAGGAAACCATCATGGTCACCAGTTATGCTGCTTGGAAACCCCCTTACCCTTCCCATCTCAATGTGAGTATCGAAGATTCCAATCAGCAGAGCTAAGTGAAATTGACCAATGATTGTTTTTAAATAAGAATATTGATAAGGTTATATAATTAAAGGACCAATCATTATAAAGGTTAAATTTAAGAGTGAGCATTGTATGCATTTTTATGTAAAGAGCTTATGTAACAATGACTTGACAAAAAATCTATAAAAGCTGATGGATTTTGACACTAAGTTGGACACACCTTTGGAGGAGCAATCCCCCGTGTCCCCAGTGCTGCAATAAATGAAGTGCCTGCTTCTTAACTTCACATTGGTGTTAAGGAGTTTTATTCCGGATTTCAGAGACATTAAGAGGATGTCAGCAGTACAACAATGCAATCACCAAAATGGCCAGATTTTGCTACCCAGGCTACTAACACCAAGACAGTCAGTGTGAGTTCCATTCTGAACTGGTTGGACTGAGTGGACTTTTAAAGCTTGTTTCCAAGTTTCATATTTTTAATCTACAGTATTACTATATAGCAGCTAATTTAGTAATTTAAATGTATCCTCCCCAGTTCAAAAGGTTTGTCAGTCTATCAGAGCTGTTGTGGTTTTGGTTTTAAAGGAATGAATACAAAGATGCAAGACTTTTCCAAGTTGTTTTGAGAATTCAGGGAAATCTGAGGAATTTGGGCATATCAATAAAAGGCATAAAATTTATTATCCATTTTGAATACTAAAAAGTGCAATCAAAGAATACATAATTTCTTTAATCTATGAGATCCCTTACAATCAGTATTTCTACATGTTCATCTTTCTCCTTTTTTGCCAGTAATTTCTTGTTCCGAACAGATCTTGAAAAAGGAACTGAACATAGCAGAAGAAATTAAGACAATGACAGGCCAAAGGAGCAACTTAACTCACAGAAGAAAAGACTCACAGATATATTGGCAATTTAAAGGGTATTACAGGGCAGCATGTGTTGTTTCCAGACCCACTCATCCACTGTATCTCCTTGTAGTCTTCTGCATTTAATATGGAAAGCTACTGTACAAGAGCTAACAGCAATGTCAGCTGCATAGCTGGCTAGTATTGAACTGCCTGTTGTGGTAAGGCTTACGTGCATAATTTTGAGATGACTTGTGAGACACTGAAAGAGTTAGTGTCTCAAACATTGTGGTGGGGCAAGTTCTGCTTAAGTACGAACTCTGCATAACAACAAACGCTGCATAGCAAGGAACCAGAAGGGAAAAGAAGCTGATCAGCACCCATCAGCAGCAGGACAGGAAGGCCTGCCAGAGTGTGCATAGCTCCCAGTTCTGATAACGCTGTTCTAATGTGCTGAGCAGGACAGCTCACCATGCATGGCCAAAGAGCGCATCTGCAGGGAAGGGGAAGTTACACTCCAAATGACCCCCAAGCCCACGGACCCATTTCCCAAAGGCCCACAAACTGCTCATGACATCTAATTAGCCTAATGAGTTCGAGTGCCCACCCAAAGGAGGGGCAAGGATGATAAAAGGACACAAACTGAAGCTCCACGTACGCAAGCCCACCAGAACTGGACCCTTCAGCTGACTGAACCAACACTGGACCCAGGACTGGTGAAATATTTCTCTTTTCTCTCTCTCTTTTTTCCATAATCCCTACACCTTATCCCTTTAGACATAAACTGCTGACCATGTCTGGGACTAGAAGTGGATCCAGCTGCCCCTGGGCTCCTCTCTGAGAGGGAGTCCAGAAAGCAAGGGGGTCCACTCTGAACCTCATGACTCAATGGGAGAGATCTCTTTATTTTCTTCCCTGAACTGATCCCCAAATAAGCAAGGCCTGTAGTATATGTTCGGTGATGTATGGTTAGCACATATTACACAGTTTACTGACATAACTTCATGCCAGTTTTTGTTGTGAGCTGTCCTGGTTTCAGCTGGGATAGAGTCAATTTTCTTCCTAGTAGCTGGTACAGTGCTATGTTTTTGAGTTTAGTATGAGAAGAATGTTAACAACACTGATGTTTTCAGTTGTTGCTAAGTAATGTTTAGTCTAAAGTCAAGGATTTTTCAGCTTCTCATGCCCAGCCAGCGAGAAAGCTGGAGGGGCACAAGAAGTTGGCACAGGACACAGCCAGAGCACCTGACCCAAAGTGGCCAACAGTGTAATCCATACCATGGGACGTCCCATTTAGTATAGGAACTGGGGAGAGTGGGGGTCAGGGGATCGCTGCTAAGGGGCTCACTGGGTGTCCGTTGGCGGGTGGTGAGCAACTGCATTGTGCACCACTTGGTATGCCAATCCTTTTATTATTAGTATTGCCATTTTATTAGTGTTACCATTATCATTATTAGTTTCTTCTTTTCTGTTCTATTAAACTGTTCTTATCTCAACCCACGAGTTTTGCTTTTTTTTTCCTATTCTCTCCCCCATCCCACTGGGGGGCGGGGAGTGAGTGAGCAGCTGCGTGGTGCTTAGTTGCTGACTGGGGCTAAACCACAACATGAGCATACCAATTTTTGTGGTGAGGATGCCAATTCTTGTTGTGAGCAAGTAAAAGTTGAGGTTTGTGAGTTAAAGGATCCCTGGTGGTGTTTCACCTTAGTCCTGACCTGGGAATCAGCAAACCTGAGTGATCATCGTGAGAAATTGGGATGTGACATGACTGGATGGGAGAAATTATACCAATATCAATATTATAAGTGAAGACTATAATTTCCAATTCCCAGCCATGTGAGTTTAGTCTGATATTTGAAAATGGAGATCTATAAAACTGAACATAAAATCTTTAGAATTCAACATTTCTTCCCTTTTTATGCATAATTTGGGTTAAAATAAGGAGAACCTACACTTTTGTGGTACCATATACTTTTAAAATACCACACTAATCTGAACTTCACAAATTCAAACAACTTAAACGGGAAAGGGATCTGAAAGTGCAAGGTCTCCTTGAAAGCTGTGTGAATGCATTTTTATTGAAAAATTTTCCTACAGTTTTGGTTTTAAAAAAATCTTACCACCACACAGCTGTTTCCACTGGGGATTATCAAAGCCCTCTGTTTCACAGTTCTCTGATACAGCACAGTAGCATCATATCCAGTGTTCTTGTAACCCACTTAATACCTGTTAAGCAGTAAAAGATCTCATTTGCAAAACAGGGTTTTACATACATCCTGGTGACCTGGGATTGATTCACCTATTTCTAGCAGAGATCTGAAGGTTTTCTTTTTATAACCAGTCCTTCAAGTGGTGAAGAATTTTAAAGAGAGACTTCTTCTAAGTCCTGAATAAACAAAACCGTGAACAAGTTCTAACAGTAAAGGCTGGTACTGCTCAGCTGCATTTATATTAAGAACTAGATAAAGTCACTTTCTTTTTTAAACAGAAGCTAATTCTACTTAAAAGATCATTAAAAGGAAACTCCTTACAATTAAGTTTTATCTACCAAGAAAAACAGCTGTTAAGGTAAGGACAAACATGGACCTAAGATCTGTATAGCATCCACTTTAAGTCTGGAATTAGAATTAGTAATTTTGAAATAGTTCACTGCCTTCTTTTTACAACAGAATTTAAAAATGTATGCATTTTTCTGCCAAGCCAGGAAAGATATAACTCCATAAATAAATAAATAAAACATTTTATTGTTTCACTCTGGCTGTGAAATAGCAAATATTGATACTAACTTCTAAAAAATACATTTTAAATGAGTATAGCATTTAAAAATACCACCTCATTCTGCAATATCTTTGTAAATAATTGCACTATTGCACGTATAAGTAAAACTGCTATTGTTAGAATTAAAATATTTCTTTACTGAAAAAGAAGTGATGTCACTTCTGCTAACCATATAGAGGCAGGAGGCAGATGTGTTTTATAAAAATTGTCTTGTAAGAAGGAGAACTCTTAATGTTGAAATAAAAGCTCAAATATCCTGAGTTTTGTCTAAGGTAGGTCCTGGTACTGTGAATTATTTTGAAAAATGCCTTTTCAAATGAACCATGCTATTATAGTAAAGCTATTGAGAATTACAAAGGTAAACAGTCCCTTCAGGGTTAGGGAAGAATCTAGGCAGACCTGAAAATGTGTAGGATGCAGCTGGGCAGAAGTATGGATCACATGCTTATAAGAAAACAAGCAGCAGGACAAAAGCATTATTAGGAGACCTTTTCAGCAGAGAGTGGAAGTCATGAGTTGCTGTTAGTAGTTCCAAATTTAGGAAAGTTTGCTGTGCACTGGCTAGCAGTGATGCTGTGGCTACTTTAGTTTTCTCTGCTGCAGCTTTGCCCTCTCCTGTCAAACAGGCAGTCACAGGGACTGAGACTGAGAGCTAAACCAAGGATTTATTCTTGGCTTCTTTACCTTGGAACTCAAACTAACAGCTGGAACTTATGTTGCATCTCGTTTCTTTAACAAATTCATATGTCTTCTCTCAGTTTAAGATATGGTTTTATATCTTTTGTTATATGGAGGTTAATTATTGGCTTAGCAAAGTGTGGTCTAGCAGTAAGTGACTAGACCAAATTGCAGAAGAACCTGATTCAATTCCCATATTTGTTCCTTTTGCTGTGTCACCTGAAATGCTCATAAGTAACAGTGCAGAATACAGAGTATTGTCTGAAACTAAATCTTCATACATCGGGTGTGAATTTTTCTTAACATTGTGCCCTGGAAGACCAGGAGTACCACTTTTCCTTTTTCTATGACAAAACTCACACCAAACGCATCTGTGTTTGCATTTGTATAAACAATATGTAAATACAGAAATATTCTATGAGGGCAATATCAATGTGATCAACATATCATATAAATTGCAACCTCAGAAGATTAAACTAACTGAGATCCCTTGGGGTTATGTGAAGACTCGACCTGATTTCTCAGCGTGCCATTCACATGTGAGTCAAAGATTAGTCATACTATAGTGATTACTTTAGATAAGGTTCAGGCAGAATCATGCAAGTAGACAAAGGACTTTTGAATCTTAGATAGTCTTTCCTTGAACTTGAAGCATGAATAAATTAGGTAAAGTAACAAAATGACATTGAAGTACATTGTGCTCGCCATGTCTTGGGAACATAAAAGTGCCTGTCCAAACATGGTGAATTTTTTTGCACTAATGTCCTGTTTCCCACCCCGTTCACATATCCAGTTCACCAGTACTGATATGGACAGTCAACAGAGCATTGCTAGCTTTATACCAGCTCTACCTGTTTATATGTATGCCAATTTGCAGGAATGTTTTTCAAACCTTAGTGTGTCAATTTGTCATACTGTATCACAGTGAACTGTAGGGTGAAGACAGGAATGTTTGTTGGTAATAGACATTTTACTAAGGTGATTCAGCATCCAATTTAGGCCCTTCCATTACTGAGTTCATGATCATCAGAATTAACTGGCTCAGTTATTTTCATGAGACTCACTTAAAAGTTTAAAATGTGTAAAGTTTTGTACCCAGATTGTTAATAATATGCAAGGACAAAGTATTTGCTTCCACAGTCTTCATAGAGGCATTTCTTTGAATTTGTGAAACTACTGCATTTTTTTATATCTAACAGCACAAATATTTTTATTCTTATACATCATACCCCTGCTTTCTGTGACAGTTCTTTCGAAGAAGGTTGCTAGGGTGGTGCCATTGCACAAGCAGTGCTCATAAAAGACCTTGACAAGTAGCACAATAATTGGGTTTACTTAAGGAGCTGTATGAAATGGCTTTATCTGAATTTGTAGCTTCTGTCTCAAAGCAATTTTCATAAAGCCTAGCCATTGCTCACTCTTCCTCCTCACTTGCACAGCAGGCACATTTCTCCATTTGTAGAGTGTCTGCAATGGCTCAGGAAAGAAGAGAAAGGGGCAGCAAGGGATATTATGCATATCCTAGTATAGAATACAAACCCAAAGGAAGCTGTAGCAAAAAAAAAAACATTTGAAATCTTGGCCCATTTAACTAAGGAAGTTTTATTGTTGATTTTATCAGATCCAGCAGTTCATCTCTGTCCAAAAGAGAACACAGTGTATCAACCAATTTTAGTGGTAGTAAGACATCTTTCCCTAGGCCAAGTTTTATTACTTTTTTAATGGCAGTAAAAACCCCACATCTTTCTCTAAATGCTTTTAGAAACTCCCTTCTGCTGTGATGCCTACAGAACTTGGCACCTGGTTGGCAGCTGCTGTGCTCATGCTGACTATTGTGTTGGTGTTCCTTTATAAATCTGTTTTACCCCTTGTCTTTCATTGTTAAGTATGGTGCCAAAGGAATCATCCTTTGGTTCTCTGTCTGAAAGCACCTGGTCCACAAGTATGCCATTTAGTTGTTTCTAACTGAATACAAAAAGAAGATAGTAGCGAGCTCCTCCAGAAAATGCACAGGAAGGACAAAACCAGTTAATTTCAGTTTTCACTGCTTTTCAGCTTAAAAAGAGAGGAATGGTGTGACTACCAGGGGAGTCATGTGTGCAAGCAAATAATACTGTCACACACATTCATCACTGAAAAAGAAGTATTTTCAGTCTTTCTAACTGTGAGGATGTGGTACTGAGTCCCTGGCTGATGCTTTTCTGTTTCCAACATAGTAAAGCTGAAAGAACAAAAATGTAATATAATGTGTTACTCCTCTCTCCCAGTCTCACCTCAGTGGGACATTGTGGGAAAGTACAGCCATGAGCAAATAAAATTCTAAATGAATCTGATACAGTCTTACATTTGATTTCTGGTATTACATAAAGAATCAAAAGTAAAGGGATATAACCCCCTAGACATATTACTGATTCTAGACACTCCAATAGTTTGTGTCTATTTGGACAAACATTCTTCTTAGACTGTTGTATAAATGTCTTGCAGATTTCCTCTGTGTTAGATCTGGACAAATATTTTACTATTAAAACCTGGTGGTTTCCTTTAAACAGTGAAGCTGGTTGAACTTCATGTTCATGAACCTGGCCTTCAGGTTTGGTACTGCAGGTTGCAAAAATCAGCTTAAGGAACAGTTTCTTCTCCCAACACACTTTTACAATATCAAAATACTTGATGTTGCCAACCCACTTCTAAACTACAGCTAAGATTTAGGCTAAGTTTTCCCAGACACATACTTTCAAAACTTTTTAATATCTAACTTCAAGTTAGGATATGTTTACACATGATGCTCCAGGCAAATAAGAGCCAACTCTGTCCTTGCTTGGAGCTGGAAAAAAGCCTTATGACCACATTTATCACAGCGTTGAACTGTTAACTGTCAAGTTAATGTACCCTGTCTTCCACCTGCCTCTGAACAGATTTTATTAGCATGATGTTAATGCTGTCATATGGTCATTTTTTAGCTAGGAGAACAAGAAGAACAAGTCCACATCTGCCTAGAACATGTTGTATAGATGTATCCAGTTACTTCATATTCACATCTGAGACTTCTTTTGTTTTGTTTTGTTTTGTTTTAATGTAGTTCTTCCTTCCCATTGGCATCCTGACCATTGGCATTTCCTTCTGAGCCAGTACTGTCTCTCCTGCTAGTTTCTCTCACCTTGCTCTAGTTCTTCTCATTACCCTTCCTGATCCCTTGCTGTCTTTTACCACCAGCCTGCCTTCTATTACTCTGCTTGTTTAGCAGAGGAAAGATGTCCTCAAAGTGAAAACACCAGTGTAATACACATTATCTGGGTTTCACCTCTCCAGCTATTGCAGATTTCCTTTTCCACCTTGACAGGCTACTCCATACTTCTGTGACTCTTCTTCCCTGTCCATAAAATTTGTTTATAGAGTCGTCAGAGGAACCAACTAACTCTTGGCAGAGAAATCCTCTAATATTTATGGAGATAACAAAGTGAAAAAGTCAGTAGAAATCCCTGTTTTGTACAGATTCATAGCTTGCTTCGTTTCTGTCAGCTTTTCCACCTACTTCATTGCATTTAGCCTAAGCCAGGACTTTTGATTACAAGACCAGTCCTGTGTCTAGGATTCCAAACACGACAACCTCATGGTCAGTTACAAGTGACAGTGGAAACTTGTTGCTTTCCTTAGATGCTATTAGTAGCATGATATGTCTGTACTCCTTAGGACAGCTTTGCTGAATTGATCTTTTCTTCAAATGTCTTGGAAATCCTCTGTGTTTTCCTTCCTAAATACTAACAAGATGTCTGTACCCTTTCACAGTTTGGACTGAACAGATTGGTCCAACAGCCCTGGTTAAGAAGCACAGTTGGCAACTACTGTTGCACCAGCCCCAGGGAGTCCAGGAAACAGAAAAAAGAAGTGGCAAATTTGTTGTCTGTGTGCATGGTGGGTGAATGTTTTCCACATTAATCTAATTATTGCAAGAATTTCATACTGAGGTTTCTAATCTTCTGATGATGAATGAATCTTTGTAAAATTCAATTGCTTAAGCTGTGGTTTAAGGAAGCCTTCCAAGAAGTCTGTACAGCTGCTTCTGTCAGAGGGGCAGGGAGCATCTGCCTATTTAAAAGGACTTCTTCCACTTACAGCTGAGTTTGGTTAGATTTTTCAGAACATTTTCAGAGGACAGTTTTCAGTATAAGATGCTTTCTATAAACATCTTAGGTTTCTGTCTTTTTTGTCTGTGTGTGTGTTTGGTGAAGCTTCAGTGGTTTAATGCTATAACATGGTTCAAACTAGTGCTTGAAGCAGCAGTTATCAAAGAACAGAGATGAAGTCCCAAGATGCTGGAACAATTAGAAGCCATGAGGAGGATAGAAAGACGGTATGAACCAATCTGTCACAGGAGATGTTGCCCCGTATTCAGCAGGAAATACACAGTGCAGTGCAGAGGATTCCCATCTGGGTTGTGAATACTTAGCAAGTTACTCTCAATGATAGTTCCACGGGAAAAAAGATGTCTTTGCAACACACAGATTTTGAAATAAGTTGAAGTTTGCAGTCACTGTGGTAACTTAAGTCATAAGAGGAAAACGGTATTAAGAGACGTTATTTTTGTCTTCACTTTCTCTTCTACACCTTGGGAGAATTACCTTCTCAGTACAGTTAAAATGCACTATAATAAACAGAATATGCAGGTGTCTAAAAATTCAATTCAAAGCATATTTATAAAGGGTCAAACAGCAACTGTGCTTTTAAGTTTTCTAGCCACTACAATCCTAATCTGAAACACCAGGAATTCAGTTGGACTTTTTCCATTGACTTCAATGAATTTGGGACCAAGCTTTAATTTACATAAACTGAAGTACTTTCTTATGCCCCAGAGCATTATCAAATTTGAGAAGTACTTTCTGGAGAAGGATGTGCTCACCTCCCTCTGAATTGTCAAGTGTTAACTGTTACCAGGATCAGATCTGATAGCTCATTTGCGTGATGCTTTGTTAGAAATCCTGATTCAAATCATAAAGGCATTTTCACATCTCAAGTTTGATAGAATTATTGCAGCTAATCTTTTCCATACACACAACTAGAGCATACATGCCAACATCTTCAGGAAAAGATACTCTTTATATGGGAACTTCATGTATAATATTTCTTGTAAACAAACAAAAGATCAACTGTGTATAAATATATACATATCACACATACACATGTGTGTATTTACCTTTCTCTATGCATGACAACATTGTTCATATCTTTCTAGTTTTGCAGGAATGTGAAGTCTGTATGGCAAATGACATACTGTATGCATTGGCTATAAAAGGTGGGTCAGACTCCTACTTAAAATACGTTAACTAACTGTATTGCAGGGTATATGTGAGTAGAATAGCAATTCTACTATAGAAATAGAACAGTAATTACATTGACAGAGTAAGATAATGTTAGAGTAGCATTGCTAATTAACACATTAGTATGACTGGATTCAGGAATTAGTCTAACAATTTGTTATTGCAATTAATTGCATTAATGTGCAATACAAAATAATGTGCTACTTTTGTTTTTATTCTCTTCTGCCTCTGAGAATGATTAGCTACTGAGGGCATATTTTGGTAGGAAATTATTCAGAAAGAAAAATTCAGTAAGGAGGGCCATTCTGTGAGGAGAAAATTTTAACGTAGTTTCTGCTAGCCACCTGAAATGCATATATTTAACAACAAGACCACAGAAGAACAGTTGTAATAGCTAGCAGCATGGCTATCAAATTCTTACTCTAACAATTGGACATGTACATATGAAGTCTAAACTTTTACCTCACATTTTATCCTGTTCAAAGATGCAACAAACAAACCAACTCAGATAATATAATCTGTCTGATGTTAATAATCTTTGACAAGCTTATGGGAAAGCTGTGTTGTCAGTGGGAATCTCCATCTAGGAGATTCTTGGATTCCCTCTCTCTGCAACTACTCTGGTGCTTCAGAAAACTCAATTTCAACTGTGTTGGAGACCACTACAGTAGGTAAAGCCATGCAGCGCCAAATAGTGAAATTTATCCATAGAACCAGCAATATTTGCTTTTGTCACGTTGCACTAATAGGCTCTTCATGCTTTGTACTGAAAAGCAATATCAAAACATCAGTGCAAAATGTCAATGTCTATATCTAACCTTGGAAATCACCATCTAATCTTAGAAAATACCATCTTTGGTAGGATTTTTAATCCAATACAGATGACAAAAATCTCTCTGTGACACATCAGGTCTTTACATAGGTCAGCCAGGTCTCAGGCATAAGTGCTCACTCACTGACATAAGCTTACGTGATTTCTGACAGCTCTACACTTCTGCTACAATAAGAACTCAAAATATTTCATGGTGGAAGGATGTAATCCATGATATGATGGAGGAAATACACAATCATTAACTTGTTCAGTTATCTATGAGACTCTCTGAGTAGAACAAGTTTCTTCAGTATGTTGGCCCAGCAACCGCCTAGAGAAGAAGCAGGCCCTCCTTCAGCGACCTGCTCCTTGCTAGCTGTGATGTCTGTTCCTTTCCACTGTGTGGGCAATATTGTCGAGAAGGCTTCATTCTTTACACAACAACCTATTTTTTAAATTTCGTCAATTATTGACCACAACAATCTATTTGTATATATGTGTACACACTGAGAAATACATTTCAAAATACAGCCCTAAGCACTTCACAGACACTTTCAGACTTGTAAAGAGAGAATTGCCTCATCTATCAACAGTCCTCACAAGCTGTCTGTCCTCATACTGTGAGGGAATTTTTCCTGTAACAGCTTATGTGTTTGAATGCTTGAAAAAATATGAGGGTAATGATAGAGGAGATGAGGAAAACATACTACTATAGCTACAACTGTTTGTTTTTAGCCTTGATTTACATCAGTCAGCATGAGAAAGTATGACATAATCTGGTTCTATAAATTCATGGCCATGCTTGTAGAATGCATTAGTCAAGGAAACAAAATTTCCTATATCACACTTCTCAGGTATCTTGATTTCTTTGTACTTTTTTACTCCAGTGGAAAAAGTCCATAGCAATATCACAATATTAGATCCTAAGAAAAAGGAAAGATACCATATGACCTCTAGTGAAGTATCTTCTTAGGTAAGATATTTATAGAGTTAACTGGTGAAAATAGTATCACGAACATCTGAGACTTCACATATTACGTAGTTTAGCATGAGAAGATTTGTCCTGTGCTCGGATCTGGCCAGAGGTCAGCCAGAGCCAAACAAAAACCTGAGTCCAGGGGTGTTGTCATGGCATGGATCTTGTGAGGATAAGCCCCTCTGAGACAGAAGGCGGACAGTAACACAGCTAAGCCCTGCACTAATACAGCTACATGGCTTCTGGTACACAGGGAGAAAAGACAAGGTGAGCCTACAAAAGAAGCATGTAGATGTACCCTTGCTGTGACAGCATCCAAAGTCAGAGGCAGGTTCAGGGAATACAAGTAGCTGTACTACCTTATTACTATCTGTCAGACTGAAAGAGTTCATGTCTCAAACATTGTGGTGGGGCAAGTTCTGCGTAATAACGAACCCTGCATAACAACAAACCCAACCATCAGCAGCAGGGCGTACTGTGCTGTGCCAGAGGGTGCGCAGCTCCCTGTTCTGACACACTGAGTGGGGCAGCTCACAGTGTATGGCCAAAGGTCAAAGAACAGTCATACCTGCAGGGAGGAAGAAGTTACTCCCCAAATGACCCCCAAGCCCACTGACCCATTTCCCAAAGATTCTGGAAGGACTAATCATGCATGGAACCTAATTAGCCTAATGAGTTTGAGCACCCACCTGAAGGAGGAGCAAGGATATGATAGAAGGACACAAACTGAAGCCCCATGCTCTTGCGCCCCCCGGAACTGGATCTGTAGAGTGGCTGGACCAACGCTGGACCTCGGCCCGGTGAAATCTTTCTCTTTTCTCTCTTTGTCTCTGTCTCTTTTTTTTTTCCCAAGATCCCTACACCTCATCTCTTTAGACATAAACCATTGACCAAGTCTGGGACTGAGAGTGGATCCAGCTGCCCCTAGGCTTCTCTCTGAGAGGGAGTCTAGAAAGCAAGGGGGTCCACTCTGAATCTCGTGACTCAATGGGAGGGCTCTCCTTATTGTCTTCCCCGAACTGATCCCCAAATAAGCAAGGCTTGTAGTATATGTTTGGTGATGTAGGATTAGCACGTTACACAG
>NW_010972667.1:195782-200930 GCF_000737465.1 Haliaeetus leucocephalus
GGTGGGTCCATCTTACAGCCAGCTGGTATTGGCTCTGTCGGACACAGGGGAAGCTTCAAGCATCTTCTTAAAGAAACCGCCCCTGTAACCCCTCCCCCTACCTTGCCACACAAAGCCAATACACTCACTTTCGCTGTTGGCCTCAGTCCTGGGGCCTTAAGAGAGCTTTAGTAATAGTGCCCACAACGAGATTCCTCCAGACCCTCCTTGCTGCATTTGCAGTCCCAGAGTGTTAACCCAGTATGGCTGAGATACCTGCCAGTCACTGAAACCTTGCTCCTCCCACTCTTTACCTCCAGTCCTTGGCCTTATTATAGTAAGTGTGGACCTTCTAATACCCTGGCCCTGCATAAACCTTCTGCTTCAAAATCTGGCATACAGGAATAGGATTGTGATATTGGAAATGCTGACAGCTTCCTTTAGCTGGGAAAAGTTCTTTTGTCCTTAACGCTTGCTCAGGCATCAAAGTAAGTAAAACGACTTGTGTAGCTCTGAAAGCTCTGAACAACCATGACAAGCTGATTAGTTAGGTATCAAGCCATCTGATTTCCAGTGAAAAATGAACTAGCTTCTAAGAGAATTAGATATTTCACAACAAGCTAATGATAACCTCTGAGATTTACTTCAGGAAATGTCACACGACGATCTGTGCTTTTGCAAGCAGAGGATTTGGATTAAGGAGATCCTTGCCTTTATTAATTTCATTGGTGAGAGAGTTTTGCTTGGGTTACTACTCATTATTTATATGATTGCATGTCACTATTATTGCCATGCTAATTTGTGCAAAATTGTTATATGATACAAAAGAAGTAGTGAGACAGCTTCTGAGGTATATGATAGACTAACTCCACAGATTCCTTTAACTTTAGTGGTGCTGTAGCAACAACAGTGACTCTATGCATGATCAAATGACCTTGTCTTTCAGTGTTTTCTATTAGTATTGGGATCACAGGCAATGAATGACATAAAAATAAAACAGAACAAAACATGTTGTAGGTTCTGTTCCTACAGGTACAAATATATGCCATACTGGGTTATGATGCTCATTCACTGCTTTGATTATGTTGGTAAATTACATTGATAGTCATAGCATTTCCTTTGTCATAATATGCAGCCACCATAAAATCAAGTCTTTACATGTCCATTTTCCTTCAGCTTCAGTTGCCAATCTATTGGTTTAATAGTTTACAAAATTGCATCTGTGGATGTTGCCCTACTTCTGTATCTACCAAGCAGACAGTGTCCAGCAAATGCTATTGTTGAATTACTCTTACCATAAATGTAGGGATAAAAACAGTATTAAGTAAAGAAAATTAATTCCATCTCTGAGTTCCAATTACTCACAACCACCTCAGTTACTGTGTTGCTCGAACTGTAACAACATTTGGGAGAATGGAAGCTTTTTACATTTTAAATCACCTAATCTATCTACATAGTTTAGATTATACTGCCCTGGGCAAGCCCAGTGGAGTTTCACCTCTTCCTAGCTACAGAATAAATTAAAAAGTTGAAGGAGCATTTCAGTACATTCACCTCAATCTATGTTATGTTCCCAGAACCTCTATTCGTTTTAGATTTAGTACCTACAAACATCTGGCAAACTCCAGTAACTGCTAAGCATAGCATAGAAAGCTTTAAACTTGCTACTGTTCCATGTTTTCAAGTCTCACCATAAGATTGGAAATAAGTTAAATAGCTATCCAAATCAACAGTCTGGGAGACACTAAAATGCATCATAACATTTGACATTCAATGTTTAAAAAATCAGCACTCACTTCAGCCTTCATACCCACCTGCCCATTTTAAAAATAAATTATTATTATAAATTAAGTGGAGACTGAGTCTTGCTGACCAATAAAAAGCAAATACCAAAGAAACAGAGTAGAAGACTGTAATAGTATCTGCATCCTCCCTGAAATCACCAAACTGACCCTAACCCAGGGTCACTGTAAATTTTCTGATCTAGATTACAGTTTAGTAGAAAAATGTAATTTGTGTTCAGTTATCTCTTTCTATCCTTCTTTCTTATCCAGTCCCATCACTGCAGGACAAACACTCATGATTTAACTCTTGTATTTAGCTTTGTAATACCTTTGTGAAATGGGAAATAATAGCCTCATTTTACTGATAGCAGTCTTAGAGAAGGTAGGATTCATCTCAGCTGACTGTTGGCACCCGAAAGTAAGATGTCTAATATAAGTTAGTTGCCTAAACTCCTTCTATGGCCAAGTCAAACAGCATATACTGGGGGATGATTTCTTCTTTCTGTGTTAGAAAGTTATTTCAGAAGGGTTATGCCATCCTGTGGAAAGACCAATCTTTCCACTGGAGCTGGAAAGAATACTTAGATTAAACAGCTATCTTTTTGATGCATGAAGTTAAGTGAGATGAATCCATCCAGAAGGCTGAACTAGGCTGAGACTAGAGAACAGAGATTGACAAGTTGTGATACTAAGGTCTTTAATACCTTGGGTTTACTGGAATTAACAAGGTTCTCTGTAAAAAGGAGTTAAATGGGGTATCTGAGAATGAGTTGCACCAAATAGCATGCTAGGCCCAGAAACCACCAACCTTCACAGACTGAGAATACCTGGAGGAGAACATAGCATAGCAGTCATCCTCAAAAAACCATCAAACCCATGATTTTAGTATGGAGATTTGGGTATACTTGCCTCTGCTCAGATTTTCGAGCCATGGGTACCTTCCACAGTCTTCCCTCACTGGAAACAAAGTAGATCTAGCCTGTTATGTCATTACAATGCTGAGCCTAAATTAATATTACCTCATTCTCAGCAAGGGTGTCTGCGTGGGCACAGCAGTGTTTTAACATGGCTACAATCATCTGAGTAGAGCTGGCTTATGCTTGTCTGGCTTGTGGTGTAGGTGAAGTGAGAAGGTGTTATCTGCACTTGTCTATATAGCTAGCTTTGAGTGTCCAGGTATGAAAATTTCTAGCATTCCATGGGCTATGTTGTAACAACTTCTATTCTTGTGTAGCAATTTTTCAGGTTTCAGATATGCATCAGTGGTTCTACAGTTAATCTGCCATGGATAGATATAAAGCTCAAGACAGGATCTGTTTTCATTATGAAAGGGATCCAGGTGTCTTTCAGGTTTTTTAATGTTTGACAAGAGTTATTCCTGGATGTTGAAACTTACTTGATGTATGCAACATGAAAACACAATATGCAAAATAATTTTCAGTTTAAAACCTGTTTATTACTATTGTAAAGTACATTTATATGCAAAATCTTCTTTCCAGTCCACTTGGATTGAACATGTTGAGATCCATTTTCTTTGTTTATAGAATGACACCAGTAATAAATGTTTCTGTAATTTTGAATCTGATCAATTAACACTACCACTCAGTGTAATAGTGTGGTGAAGGTTATCTAGAAATTTGAAATGGTTCTCTTTGAATAAATTGTTTATATATTTGAAGGTCTGTTGTGCTCTTTGTGGAATGTGCTTGATGAAAAATATCCTTTTTTATACTCCCACTTGTACACCCCAAATTCCCTGTGGTGAAAAATTTCAACTGAATCTTTGAAGATCTTCCAATCTGAATAGTTTAATGGTGTTTTAAAGCCCATGGATGTTGTGTGATCTGGAAAAATTCTGAACCTTTTGGGACAAAGATTATGTGTAACTTATCCCTGGAGGAGGAGAATTACAAAGAGTATCTGCAAGAGAAGATCAGTTCCATCATGTCAGAATATTTCTTGAGCATGCAAAGGTAAAATTCTCCTTGAATTTGTCTGTCATTAAGAAGCTAACAGAAGACATATACAGCCCATCTCAGCTGTAAGTAAAAATACTGCTTTCAGGCTATTTCTTTTTCCAATCTATTTCTGTGATTACCCCTTGACTTTGGAAATGCAGAAAGAATTAATACGGTGAGACAATTTCATGCTAGGAAAGTCTATTAGTGTGCCTGCCTTACATTCTGGCATGGGGTGTTAAACTAGGACTAAAGTTTACTTTATTACCAGTTATCAGCCCTATACAAAGGCAGAATTCTGTTTGTCTGTGTGCATGTGTGTGCAAAAGAGAATGACAAAGGAGAAGAAAGACTTGGACTAATGCTGCAGCAAGACTTAATGAAGGGTAAAAATAACTTGGTTTGATATAGGCATGGTATACTTTGATGGGTCTTCCCAGAAGAAAAAGCACTAGAAAATATACTTTATGTTATCAGGATCAGATACGATTCTGTCAAACAGTTCAGATACATGAGTGTTATCTGTACTGCCTTCTGTTATATCAACTCAGCAATTTTCTGACACCATCTTTATATATGTGTATGCCTGAAAGCCTGCCCAGTTTATTTGCTTACCACAATTTGCTTCTAGGCATAGCAGACATATCCGGATGTCTCATTTTGCTGTAGGGAATTGACCAAAATGTGTGAAATTAAATTCACATTTAAAAGTAAACTCCTACAGATGAAGTAGTGGAAAAGAGTCATGATCACTAAAAGCAGAAAAGATGCAAGTATCTGAGGCTTTTTTTTAATATTTACATATTTAATCAGAGTCACAAAAAGCCTAAACTTAACCAATTTTATTTTACTTTTCAGAGTGTATGATATGCATTAGAAGACATAACTTTGGATATTTCATGGGATAGATGAAGATTCATGTACTGTATGTACATGAAGTACCACACAGTACTTCCTACACTACACAGTACTTCTATAACTGGTTTAGGTACAAGAGGCATCATGGAAGCACAACAGGCCTGATAAGGACCACTTTTCATCTACCTCCCACAACCTCTACCTGTGACAATACATATGGTTCCTTGGGAAAAACATAGTCAACATTCAAAATAATGAGAGACAAACTGATTCCCTTAGATTCCCCTTTATTAGGAAAGCTTCTGAAAAAAAAAGTCCAAGAAAAAACCTGTTCATTTTATCAACCATACCTGTATCAACAGAATAAGAAAACAGAAACAAAAATCTGAGCTTCATTAGCAGTTAGAATGAATGTAAATTGCCACAACATAGGAAGAAAACCTTTGGCTTTTACTGTAACCTGTCACCTATGGTTTGCTTTTGCTCCCATGCTCTGTAAGAAATATTCGTGCTTTTTCCTCTATCAAAAGGCAACTCTTACGTCCTTTTAATTTTGTACTGCTCTAGCA
>NW_010972667.1:209729-210211 GCF_000737465.1 Haliaeetus leucocephalus
GGCTAGTTCAGGTCAGCTGTCCTGGCTGTGCCCCCTCCCAGGTTCCTGTGAAAATTAACTCTATCCCAACCGAACCCAGGACATTATCCACCCCTTATTCTATACCATCTACATCATGCCCAGATCCTACACTTTCAAATTAATCACCACCACTTTCCCTGTCTTTGACATATGTATGTATGTATATATATATATATGTATATATACACCCACCCACAGAAATATCATTCCCATAGTCTATGGGCCATCTCTCTAATGTGTCTGTTCATTTTATTTAATCCATGACTTTGGGGCTCCATCTGTCATAATAGTCCTTTAGGGTAGGAGAGGTGGTGTGTGGTGTTGCACTGTTGCATGCTGCCCCCAGACCCTGCGGCTGGGTTTTTGGGCAAAAGCCATACCCACGGTTTGTGGGTTGAAGATATCGATCTTGAGGAAGTCTCTGGGCACCAGTTCATGTTCCATCACTGCTGCACTTCACT
>NW_010972667.1:210408-210696 GCF_000737465.1 Haliaeetus leucocephalus
CATCACCCACCAAGTGCACCCAGGTCATTGAGCAAAAGCAATCCCTCAAATGGGTTTGCCTTTGCCTGAGGCAGGACTAACCCAGACTGTCTTCCCTAACATATTCTTCATGTGCGCTATAAGGGACTTTTTCCCCTTCTACAGTATGTGGAAGTCTTGGTTGGGTGGTGTCAGCCCGACTGGCAGATCCTCTAGTATTAACTAACCAGGTGGCTTTTGCTAAATGTGTATCCCAATCTTTGAAAGTTCCACCCCCCCATTGCTCTCAATGTAGTCTTTAACAGTCCA
>NW_010972667.1:211223-213278 GCF_000737465.1 Haliaeetus leucocephalus
GTTGCCAGTCCAGGTCCACCTGAGCCACTTCAGTCTTGGCAGCCTGATCCACCTGTTGGTTGT
The DNA here is from genome assembly GCF_000737465.1 of Haliaeetus leucocephalus. Lineage (NCBI taxonomy): Eukaryota > Metazoa > Chordata > Aves > Accipitriformes > Accipitridae > Haliaeetus > Haliaeetus leucocephalus. The sequence goes on from NW_010972667.1 coordinate 211,287, forward strand.
TCTGATGTTTTTCAGTGGCCTGACCCTTGGGTACATGAGCATCTACATGATGTACTTTTACAATCAGATTCTCTAGCCGGGACACAATATCTTGCCACAGTGCGGCAGCCCAAATGGGTTTACCTCTGCACTGCCAGTTGCTGTTTCCATTGCTGTAACCATCCCCCCAGGGCATTTGCCACCATCCATGAGTCAGTGTAGAGATAGAGCACTGGCCACTTTTCTCTTTCAGCAATGTCTAACACTAGCTGGGTGGCTTTCACCTCTGCAAACTGACTCGATTCACCTTCTCCTTCAGCAGTTTCTGCGATCTGTTGTATAGGACTCCATACAGCAGCCTTCCACCTTCGATGCTTTCCCACAATGCGACAGGACCTGTCAGTGAACAGGGCATATTGCCTCTCATTTTCTGACGGTTTATCGTACAGTGGGGCCTCTTCAGCATGCGTCGCCTCCTCCTCTGGCAACATTCCAAAATCTTTGCCTTCTAGCCACTCCATGATTACTTCCAAAATTCCTGGGTGACTGGGGTTTCCTGTGCAAGCTCGTTGTGTGATCAGTGCGACCCACTTAGTCCATGTGGCATCAGTTGTGTGATGTGTAGAGGAGACCCTCCCTTTGGACATCCAGCCCAAAACCAGCAATCGGGGTGCTAAAAGGAGCTATGTTTCAGTATCAAACACTTCTGAGGCAGCTCGAAATCCTTCGCATGCTGCCAATACCTGTTTTTTGGTTGGAGTATAGTGGGCCTTGGATCCTCGTTATCCCCAACTCCAAAACCCCAGGGGTCGGCCTCGGGTCTCCCCAGGTGCTTTTTGCCAGAGGCTCCAGGTAGGGCCATTCTCTCCGGCTGCAGTATAGAGCACATTTTTAACACCTTGTCCTGCCCGGACTGGTCCAAGGGCTACTGCATGAACAATCTCCCGTTTAATTTGTTCAAAGGCTTGTTGTTGCTCAGGGCCTCATTTAAAATCACTCTTAGTCTGGGTCACTTGATAAAGAGGGCTTACAATCAGACTGTAATTTGGACTATGCATTCTCCAAAAACCCACAACACCTAAGAAGGCCTGTGTTTCCTTTTTATTAGTCGGGGGAGACATAGCTGCTATTTTGTTGATCACATCCATGGGGATCTGATGACATCCATCTTGCCATTTTATTCCTAAGAACTGTATCTCCTGTGCAGGTTCCTTGACCTTACTTTCTTTTATGGCAAAACCGGCTTTCACAAGGATTTGGATTATTTTCTTCACTTTCTCAGAAGCTTCTTCTGCTGTGTCTCACCATACAATGATTCATCAATGTATTGCAAATGTTCCAGAGCTTCACCCTTCTCCAGTGCAGTCTGGATTAGTCCATGGCAAATGGTGGGGCTCTGTTTCTATCCCTGGGGCAGCTGATTCCAGATGTACTGGACACCCCTCCAAATGAAAGCAAATTGTGGCCAGCACCATGCTGCCAAATGGATTGAGAAAAATGCATTAGCGATGTCAGTTCTGGTGTACCACTTGGCTGCCTTTGATCCCAGTTCATACTGAAGTTCTAGCATATCTGGCACAGCAGCACTCAGCGGTGGCGTGACTTCATTCAGACCATGACACTCAACTCTTAGTCTCCACTCTCCATTAGATTTCTGCCCTGGCCATATGGGAATATTAAAGTGTGTGCGGGTCTTGCTGATCATTCTTTGGCTCTCTAGTTGACAAATCAGCTTATGGATGGGAATCAGGGAGTCTCAGTTGGTGCGATATTGCCACCAGTGCACCATTGTGGTAGCAATTGGCACCTGTTGTTCTTCAACACCCAGGAACCCCACAACCGTAGCATCCTCAGAGAGGCCAGACAAGGTGGACAGCTGTTCAGTTTCCTCCATCTCCAATGCAGCTATACCAAAGGCCCACTGGTACCCCTTTGGGTCCTCAAAATACCCTCTCCTGCGGCAGTCTATGCCAAGGATGCACGGGGCCTCTGGGCCAGTCACAATGGGGTGTT
>NW_010972667.1:214062-220856 GCF_000737465.1 Haliaeetus leucocephalus
TTGCTGTGCAGGTTTGTCTTTAAGCAGAACTTGCCCCACCACAATGTTTGAGACATTAACTCTTTCAGTCTCTCACAACCCCAAAGACCCTTTCCTGGACTAACAGCTGAGAAGCAAATGACTTAAAGTCTCAAATAGCTTCCTACACTTTTCTGCAAAGAACAACAACTGTTTCTCCTCCATACTTCTGTCACACATCTCTTATTTTCAGTTGTCCTGGTTTCAGCTGGGATAGAGTTAACTGTCTTCCTAGTAGCTGGTACAGTGCTATGTTTTGAGTTCAGTATGCGAAGAATGTTGATAACACTGATGTTTTCAGTTGTTGCTCAGTAGTGTTTAGACTAGAGTCAAGGATTTTTCAGCTTCTCGTGCCCAGCCAGGGCACCTGACCCAAAGTGGCCAACAGTGTATTCCATACCATGTGACGTCCCATCTAGTTTAGGAACTGGGAAGTGGGGGGCAGGGATTCGCCTCTTGGGGACTGGCTGGGTGTCGGTCGGCGGGTGGTGAGCAATTGCCCTGTGCATCATTTGTAAATTCCAATCCTTTTATTACTACTGTTGTCATTTTATTAGTGTTATCATTATCATTATTAGTTTCTTCTTTTCTGTTCTATTAAACTGTTCTTATCTCAACCCAGGAGTTTTAGTTCTTTTCCTGATTTTCTCCCCCATCCCACTGGATGGGGGGGGAGTGAGTGAGCGGCTGCATGGTGCTTAGTTGCTGGCTGGGGTTAAACCACGACACAGTTATATTTTTAATGAGGAATTTCTTAATGTAGTCTTGGCTTCTTTTACTAGGTTGATAACAAGCAGTTCTATAGTGCTTATAAAGCAAGAATTAGCAAAACTAGAAAGTTTGAAAGTTGTACAGATTAGGCTTTTCTCAGGTGTATCTACATTCATCAAGTTACCACATCGCTTGTTCAAAATTATGCCCAACCTCATCACTCTACTTCAAACATACATTGCTTGAACACTACAAACATGTACTGTAGGATTTGTTTAAGTGTACTTAGACACATGGCCGCCAGCACTTCCATGACATATCATATTCATTGCTTGCCAGACTGCATTTACACTGCTTGCAGCACTGGCTAAAATAAATGTGCAAAGTAGCCACAGTTTAGACAAGCCTCTGCTGGTTCCCCAGTATGTTCATTCATTGCTAAACTGCTGGGAAGACATTAGTCAGCTGTGAAAAGAACCACTTCCCCCCTAGCCCTCCCACTCAAAATCTCTGCAACTAGGACAAACAGAGAACCTAGACTGTAGAGTATCCAGATTTGCATGCAGGAACCCTGTGTTGGTTGGAAAACTTTCACCACACCTCTACTGTTGACACAAGAACTGCTTTTTCCTTTATGAACAACAAAATTACTATAACGAATCATGGAATGTGATCATCCTTCCTACCCCAGATGAATTTTGGCCACAGAGTTTATCCTTTCAGTATATCTCTTACAATAATTCATCGTCACTGTCTAAGAACACTCTGGGTGATGATCTGAGAAGTCACCTCTCATCAGGTCTCAGAGAAATGTGATTCACAGAACACTGCAAAGTCGTGATTACACTTGCCTCCTAAAGTGCCTCTGACAGCTGGTCATATTAACACTGGAGTTGATGTTCTCAGACATTCATATTCCAGGATCTGCTCCTTTGATACTGGACTCAGTATCCCAAGATAAAGAGATTATCTTAGAACTTTAACCCAATTTCCATCATACCTGTTATTCCAGCCCTACAGAAATAATGTTGCTCTGCCATTCAGATAATTTTATTCCATTTTGGAAGGGATTCTATTAGGTAAAGCTAAGTATTTACATACTGCGGACAGAAAACTATTTAAAAGTCAGGACATTATTTCTACCTTGGTGTCTCACAGATATCTATAATTTTGGTCCACTGGTTCTTAAAAAAAAACCTCTTGACTTTGGATTTTTTTTTGCCAAATGCCATCTGGTTACCCTTCTCTGCCTCTAATCATCCTACTGAAAATCACTTAGTCTTTTCCCGTCCACTGTCATCTAATTCCAAAAAAGCTTTTCTGATGTTTCTTCCCTCACTGCAAGAACAATGTACAGTTCAAGACCTAAATATTACTGGCTACATTACTGTGCCTCCATTCCAATCACATGCAATCTGCAAAATCTGTTTTGCTTTCATAAAAAAATAGCGGCCACTCAGTAAACAGGACAGATACCCACAACAGCAGATACCCACAACCTCCAATGGCAGCACCTTTAAGTGCCACATTCCAGACAGTAAAAACAGCTCTTGAGCTATACCCCATACTCCCAGCTGAAGCAGCTGCAAGCTTACTTCTAAATTAAACACCTATCAAAAGCCTTTATCATGCCTAGATTCATACGAAGAACATTGCAAGCCTTGGGTGTTGCAGGACCTTAACATTAAATGGCAAGAAACCAAAACCCTTCCCAGGAGCGTCTCCTGAAAAAGTGAATCAACCAGATTCTATTCCAATGGGGACTGGTATTTTAGAGCTTGTTTTGAGCTCACTGGAGGTTGGCATTCCCCCTCTAAATTTCTAGCTTTGCCCTGCAGGTTCAATCTTCCGCTATCCATAGCAGATTTCTCTCTAACAGCCTCCAAGCACTTTGTATCAGGTGTTGGGAGACCCTTATTTGGCACTTCCTTTGGCAGAATTATGCTGCTGTTTCCATAAGTGGGCTCCAATCATACATCTTCTCACACCAAAAGATTGTCTGAAAGTCTCTAAAAATAAACTATGGAAGTAAATGCACTCAGAGAAATTTTTTTTTCTTACCTGACAGTAGCTGATGTTCAGACTTGCCTTGCCTTGCCTTCCTCCATTTTATAGCTTGTGCTCAGGTGTCAGTGTCAGCTCTTGGATTCTCTGGTGGCAAGGGAACCTTGATCAGCATTACATATATCTCTGTAATCTGCTAGCAGAGGGACACTCAGGATACGTCTCTGCAGAGATACCAGCTCTGGTATACCCTGTCACTTCAGTGACAACAATTAACCACTCTTGTCAGAACTAATTATCTTGGGTTCATCTCCACAGGAGATGGCTCCTCTGCTTCTGATAGTCAAGCTGGCCCACCTCCCACTAGCCTGTGACCTTCAGGTTCGTGCCTGGCCTCAGAAGACTCCAATCACCTAACTGCCTGGCTTGACATACATCAGCTGCCAGACTTATAGCTAGATCAATTGTTTCAGAGGCCTCCATCAAATCTAAACAAACTCCTTAGTTTCAAGATTTCCTTTAACCTTTTTCCTTTTGTTTATTACCAGAGGACATTGGGACTAGCTCTAATGCAAGTGTATCAGTGTAACTGATTAATGTAACTGAGGAAATCAAACTCTTCAAGGAAAAATGTGTGTTGCCTAGGTCTATGTGCAATAATATTGTCCTAAATTGTAAAAGCACTGAGCCCTTAGCAGCTGCCATTATAGACACTGAGCAGTGGGATTTCTGTAAAGAGTAACGTGTGTAAAACAGCAACATTACTTAGAACAGTGGCTGTACTAGTAAAGTAGGAATGAAGGATGCTCACCTTCTATCTTTGACTATGAGAATGTCACCTTTTCTTTTTTATTTCCTGTCATTTCTTCTTTTTGTCTTTCAGTAGCATTTAGGAATGCATAAAATGGCATTCTACCAAAATCTTTTTAATAAACTTTTTATTGTTTTGAAGTGTGTTGTGCCTCCCTTTCCTATCCCCTTTACTGGGAGAATGTATGTCACAGGATGCTAAGGTTCCAGTCTTGCTATCCCAATTGATACTTGCTGAGAGGAATGAGGCTGTTTGAAAGAGATGGCAGCTATGTTATTGGCAAACCCCCTTCCTCTTAAGTCCTCCTCTGCAAAAAGAAGAGGAACTTACCGGATTACAATAATTTTCTAAGTGCCAAAAAAAGCAGAAAAACTAGTTAAGTTGGTTTTTTTTCTGCACAGAATCCTTAGATGGACCTGGGTCTTCTGTATGTAGGGTTTCTGTCACAGCAAAGAAATGACTGTCAGAGCAGAAGCTAGTTGGGATGTTAAATCTGAATTTTTTAAGATGGCATATAGCCTTTTTACATTAAAATATAAAGTTTCAACATAAAAGTTTTAACTTTTTGACAGACTTGATAGAACCTTAACAGTTTTTTTTGTTCTCTCTCTAGTACTTGACCTCTCTCTTTTGCCTTCCTTCTCCATCTTTGCCTTTTTAAAAAAAGGAAAAATATAATCTTCTATATGTTGGGATGGTGTTGGCACGACAGTGCTTCTGTACAGATAAAATGTGTAGGGCCCATGTCTCAGGAGGATATTCCAAATATCAATTGCTGCTTGGAAAGCACTTTAAATATCTGTGATACAGATGTGAAACATCACTTCTGCTAAAATCAGAGTGACAATCAGAGGTGCTTCTCAAGCTGCTAATAATGAGCATCACTACAAAACTACAGAGATACCAGATTGTTAGGTAAATGATACAAGACAGCTTATCTCTGAAAGGTAATAAAAGAGAAGAGCTGTCTATTTTTTGCTTTGTTTTTTTTGTTCCACCCCCCAGCCCCTCCTGATTATTCAGCAGTTGAAAAAACTGCTTTAGAAATAATAATAATGCTTCTAGGTGTCAAACAGCTCAGGAATCTAACAAAAGCATGAGATGGGAAGACATTTCCCTTACCAGGCCCCTTGCCTTGATAACGGAGGAAAGGTCTGTAGCAGACCCTATTCACAGTGTTTATTTAATTACTGCATTTCTTTATGATTGGACAAGCTAACTTCTAAGACACATTGACTAATGTTTTTGCAAAGAAAAGGGTTTTGCCTTGCTAAATTATGTTTGTTGTGTTGGCACTTACTCGACAAAGAAGAATGGTAAAGAGCTGGAATCGCATTAGAAAACAACCTCTAAGGCCAGCTTTCTAGGATTGCTTTGAACTCTCACTCATCATTATTTTATGCACCCAATCGCCTTTGTGCTTATATAAGGAGCATAAGAAACAACATGACTCTTGCCTTTAGGATTTTTATTCAAAGCTGCAACTTTCCTGATTGCAACAGTGGATTTTCAAGCTCCAAAGCAATTGTGTAAATTAAAATCCCATGTTTCTGTGGGCTATGAATGGAGCTGTTTGAAGCGCTCTTAAAAAGAAGAGCCTGCTTCCACTGTCAGGAAGGGGAAGGAAGTTTAAGGAGCTCTGGGCTCCCATTGCCCCACACAGTGATCTGTGACTGATAGACTACCGCAGGCTATGGGTGCAGACTTGTGAACAGACTGAGGTCTCCCTCCCTTCTGGGTGTGATTCTCACCCAAAGCACCTTGAAGCCCTTAAGAAATTTCCAACAGGCTTTCTTCAGATCCATCTACCGCTGAACTGAGAAACAGAGAAACCAGTGACACATGCAGCAGAGGAGGCAAAGGGCTGGTCGTTTTAAGATGTACCTACCCAGTGCACAACACAGCCCCTAGCCCCCAAAACACCAGAGGCACATCTGCTCCCCCAAAACACTGTGTGGCAAATTCAGGGGTGAAAATGTGTTGCGGAGGATCCACAGGGGACATCACACACAGACCAATGGGATCAAGTGAAGTCCATTTACTACAATGTTTGACACAGTTATATATCTTATGCACTTGTGCACGTGCCTTATACAATACGCTGATTGGTACAATACCCCGTTTCACGTGACACTATCTTATTCTCTATTGGCTGCGCAAGCTTCTTCATGAGGTGTCCAGCAGTTACTTATCTCATTCTTCAGCATCCAGGTGTTGTTTGTCAGGCTCTTCTTATCTTCTTTTTTCCCAGCGTACAAGGACACAGCGTCCTTGTCTGCTCCAGCATTTTGTAAACTTATGCTTCGTTCCCACCTAACGGCTGGATTGCTCACATGCCTTTGCCCAGCCAAGAAATCCTCAACAAAAATGTAATGAGCCAGAGAAAGAACATCATGTTGGATCCATAGCATTTCTAATAACCCAACCAAGACTCTTCCAGCACAAGGGCAAGTTTGGAAGTCTTTTCCCCCTCTTTGTTCACCCTTCTCTCCAGCTTTATATTCTGACTCTGCATCTGTGAGGTCGGATTTCCAGACAGACGTTGTATATTGATCTGTCATTCTTATTCCTACAGGGGTGGGTAGCCCCTGCAGTGGGTGCCCAAAATAAAGAGAAGCCCACTAGCAGGTGCAAAGAGGCGGTGGGCAGCCTCACAAGGGCAAAACCCGAAGTGGTGGGCTGTGCTGTGTGTGCAGCTTGTCAAGTGCGGTCCCAGCACTCGGATACGTATGAAGCTATTGGCGGCTGAGCTGACTGGGAGCCGGGAGGTGTGGGGAGGATGCGCACTGAGCCACGGATGAGCCAGGAGGCTGCTTGGGGCTGCCTCGGCGGGGCGGGGTTCAGGCGGGCTGTTGGGGGCAAGGGACCAGGGGCCGGGGTCGGGCCGCCGGTGAGGGTGCGGGCAGGTGGGTGCTGGCCGCGGGTGCGGTGGGGCAGAGCCTGGACGGGAGGGGAGTGGAAGGGCAGGCGGAGAAGCACCCCTGCGCTGCCGGGGGAGCTGCCCGTTCTTCTAGCTTTCTCCCCGCCACCCCTCCATTAGTTTTTCTATCGGTGGCAGAAAGATCATGCTGTCATTAAAAGCACTTCTCCTCTCTTTGTCCCCGTGCCAGGGAGAGAGGGGCGGGCGGCAGGCACGCCGGGGCGGGCCACTCGCTGCTGCCGCCACCGCCGCTGCCGCGACGCCGGACACTGCTTTCGGTGCCGCTATGGGTGCCACCGTGCCCGGCGGGGGCGGCTTCCCGCCCGCCCC
>NW_010972667.1:220906-222496 GCF_000737465.1 Haliaeetus leucocephalus
GCCCGCCCCGGCAGGTCCCGGCGGCTGCTCGCTCGCCAGCCCAGCAGCTGCCCACTCACCCGCCCCGTGGCCTTGGGAGCTGCCCGCCGGCCCCACTGCGCCCGGACCCCGCCGCCGGCGATGCGAGCAGGCAATCGGAGTGCTCGGGGTGAGTCATTTATCGTGTGCCTTTGTTAGAGCTGGGGTTGCGGTGAGGGGTGTGTTTCAGATAGCGCCTTTGCTTGTTCGTTGTGTTGAGTTTCTTCCACCTGCCGTTAAGCAGTCTCAGCCAGTGCTCAGAAATGCCGAGATCTTGGGGGTCAGGGACTGGAGAGGGAAGGGAAGTATTGCCGAGCTGTCCAGGCACACATCTGGGTTCCCTTGCGAGTTTGCAAACTGCAAGTTGCATCCTATAAAGCAAACAGCTGGTGATATGGAGTGCTTTCCATGAATGTCACCTTCAGGGGTACCACCGGTTTTTCGCTGCTCTGCGCCTAAAATGTGTTCCCTTCTTGAAGTCGAGGTGGGTGAGAAGGTGGCCCCCACTGGGTGCTGCTGAAAAGGCAGCCCTGGTGGAGTCAGTGCCGGCAGCATGCATTTTCTGCAGGTATCTCCCAAAGGTGGGCAGCATGGTGTGGCCCTCTGGGCCCATGCTGGGTAGAACTGGCAGGCCCCAGGCCCAGTACTAGGGCCTAAGAGACCCTAAGTATGACACATGGCAATGACTGCCTTTGTTCAGCTGGAAAGAAGCAAGAAACAAAAATACCAGTGCATCTGTGAGGTTGCTGTGCTTTCAAGTTTTTGCAGTTTTTGCCTGCCATTAATGTTGTTGGGTAGGAAGGTGGTGCGAGTTTCCTTAGAGAAATTGGTAAGAAACATCCTAACTACCTCTTCAGCACTGGCAGTAAGGCCCCAAATGTGTCTTGCACTGGCTGGCGTGCCTGCAGCAACACACTCCACAATGCAGACACAGAGCCACCTCTGTGCAGGCCCTGTTCTTGCCCCCACAGCAGGGCCACTCACCGTGTCCATGTTGTCACCTATTTGATATGCAGGTTTTGATCTGCAAAGCATCCCATACCTTCCGGTGGGAGAGCATGGTGCAGCCTTGATCACAGTGAGCAACGCAGTGCACTAGTCAAACATCATGTAAGTACCTGGTGTGGCATGGGCAAGTTACCAGCGCTGTAGTGCTAGCACTTCTGCCTTCCCCATGGGCAGACACAGAGAACACGGTGCGCCCTGTGGCACCCAGAATGGCCCGGGGACAGCTGCTCGTGGTGCTGCCTCTTGGGACTGGAGATGCTGCCCAGGGGAGCGGCTTAGGCATCACACCTGCCTTCTGGAAAATAAACCACAGCTAGGTCAAAATCCAGTAGTGCTTCTTGCACTGACACGTCCGTTTAATTTCGCTATTTTTCCCGCTTCTGCCGCCGGTGTGCTTGGAGCCCTGTGCGACGACGAGCGGGCGGTGCGGACCCCCTGGCTGCCAAGAAAACGCTGCGGATATGGCTTATGCCCAGCCGGGCCCGTCTACAGGAGGTTTCACCCTTGCCTGGCGGAGACCCCTGCGCCGCTCTGGCTGCCGTACCACCCGCCCCGCGCCGGCGG
>NW_010972667.1:222560-223011 GCF_000737465.1 Haliaeetus leucocephalus
CTGGCGGCGGCGCGTGGAACTGCGGACCCTCCCGCCGCATGTGTGCCGGCACAGCCAATCACCGCCGCGGGGAGCGCTGGGGTCCGCCCGCGGGCGCCGCCGCGATTGGCCGCGCGTGGCCGAGTGAGGTGACAATGGGGCCGACGGCAGGCAGGCGGGACCGCCGTCCGCCGGGACGGAGGGGCTTTTTGCGCAGCGCCCAGCGGGCAGGCAGCAAGGCGCGAGGGGGCGGGGGGGGCTCGAATCAGCGCCGGCCCGGGGAGGCGGGGCCGCGCCGACGGCACGTCGCGAGGCTTGTCGGACAGGCCGAACAGCCAATGGGAGGTGACGGGGCGGTCAGGGCCGCGCGCAGCGGGTGTGGCCGGGGGCGGGCGCAAGTGCGTTCGGCGGCGTGGGGCCTACGGGCGGCTCGGGGCTGCGGGTTTCCACTGCCCGGTCGCATTCTCTTCCA
>NW_010972667.1:223021-271030 GCF_000737465.1 Haliaeetus leucocephalus
CTGTGTCTTTTTGCTTCAGGCAGAGCCAGCGCTCGCTTGGCGGATTGGAAACTGGGGAGAAGGTGGAAGGTACCCCGCACACGGCAGATGCCTACTGAAGTGGACTGTGTTTTCAACTCGGAAGTTATATGAGCAGTTGTAGTTCTGTGAAAATGTTTCTCTCTAGCTTGAACACTTTTATATATTTATAGTTTTAGTGAAATAAATTGTAGGCGGGGCTTATCCGATTTTAGTCAAATCGCAGTTCATTCACCCCTCTCTGTACCAAGAATCCACTGAAACCAGCAAGCAAATTTCCTAAAGTTGCAAGGAGTGTGGAGGGACAGATTTTTTAGACTATTTGATAGCTTGACTGATTTGCTCAGCTAGACTAATTTATACATGATTAAAATATTATCACAAATCAAACTGAAGGGAAATATAAGAAAAGTTTTGATGCTTTGAAAGTCAGGCTCTGAACCAGTGTTGCCTGTGTCATTTTGCTTGGCATAGGTCTTTTTTTGTTTGTGTATCTGAAAACGCAGAATTTGGGGTTTTTTCCCTGTTCTTTTGCAAAGCTACATCTCACTTGCACAAAGGTCAAGTGAGAAACTTAACTATTTACTCATACAATTTATGGTCACGCTTGGCTGTAGGTTAGAGACTGCCTCCTTCTCTGTGTTGTCTTGGGATTTTGACAGGAGATTTGCGTTAGCTACCCATCACTGGCAAAACATGTTGCCCTTATAAATTCATGGTTTGGATATTCTGTCATCACTGTGTGAACTGCAGAAAACAACTGTGTTTAAAAACGAAAAGTGCTACATTACTATTCAGTTCATTTCCCACCCATTGTGTCTCAGGAGTTTAGGAACATTTTAATTAGGCTGTAAAATCAGACTGGACCCATGCCTTTTTTTACTTTGAGAACATACAAAATGAGTGGGAAATGTTGTAAAGAGGGGTTTGAGGGGAAGGAAAAGAGTATCTGGTAGGTATATTGTATTTTCCCTTTTTTTCACACTTCATGTATCTTTGTAAGCTTTTTTATGGTGTTCAGAATCTGCTTTATGACAGTTTGAAATTAGAGTATACATACAGCTGAATGTTATAGGTCATAAAAGGAACAAATAAGCACAGCATGGTTTTTGTAGATAGTTTTGGGTGCTTGGACAGCTGTTGCATGAAGTCTTGCACATATTCTTTATGAAGGTCCATTTTATGTTATGGCTGTTTTCAGCTCTTTGGATAGGAGGGAACCCGATCTCTCCTTTGACTGGGGTCCTGATAGTTTTAACCCCTATGGAACGTGTGGTTTGTTTCCTTTAGTGCAGCGTGCAGTCTTGTTTGTTTCTTTTCTGCTTCTTATGAGTTCTTGTATAAAAGTTACCTGCAGAAGACTGTTGTTAACTGCCGTGAGAATCTGGAAGGATTTCAGATCATGACAGTGAAAGCTGTGGAGGAGAGGGGCTGTAAAACTCTAGTTTGCTTGCTGGGATGGTAATTATGCTTTCTTTGCGGAAATCAGGTGACCAGATAAGATCTAACTGGTTTGTTCATGTAAACGGAACTGTGTACCTGTTGCATACATCGGATAAGTACTTCAGGTTTTAATGGGGAGTGGGTTTCTTAGCCCCTTGTCTTATTGTTGAATTACACTGTAAGAGGTACAGCTATTGCAGTATATGGATTCCTTAGCTGGCAACTTGCATTTCAGACAGCTGTGGGTTTTCTCGCTCATTAGTCCCAGAAAGCAAGCGGTAGAACTGTAGTTATGGCAGTGCCAGGGAAATAAAGCAAACTGAATTTATGGTCTGCCCAGTTCCTTACCCTCCTTCCCTCCACCCTGCTTGCTAGAAGAGAAACTTTGATTTCTGCTTCATTCAGTTTTTGTCTAAACATGTATCACTTGCCACCTTTACCACGTCCTTCTGAGGGGCAGGATTCTGTTTAAAAGTTCGCTAACTTGTGTAAAGCTCTGAAAGACTAAATGGAGACTTGCTTATTGACTAAGTGATTAACTTAAGCACAGAATTGCATCATCACCTTAATATCTGGAAAGAAATGCTGGGCTCATACTTGGCAGGGGTTAGTGCTCTTAATTTCCATTTAGACAATATCAAGTAATGGATTAAGTCATGCATGGATCATCTCAGCCTTTGAAGTGGTCTGTATTGCTATTTTTCTGCCTCCCAACCCTTTTTTCTCTATTATATAGTGTTTCCCTAATGGGTGAGCGCTGTAAGTTGTCTTCAGGTTGTTTTCTGCAGCACCTGTGAGTGTGTAATAGGGTATTGCAATCCAAGAGGTTTACTTGATTTCTCTCTGCCATCTGTTTTGTGCTTAGGTGACTGCCAGCTGCAAACACCTTGTCGAATCCAGAAGTGCACCACCGATTTCGTATCCTTAACTTCACATCTAAACTCGGGTCTTGAGGGCTTTGACTTGGAGTTCTGCAAGGCCCTGCGAGCATACTCTGCCTGTACCTATCGCAATTCCAAAGTATGCCGTGGAAATCTAGTCTACCATTCTGCAGTGCTTGGGATCAGCGACCTCATGAGCCAGAGAAATTGTTCCAAAGATGGACCCACATCCTCCACTAACCCTGAAGTGACCCATGATCCCTGCAATTACAGTAGCCACACAGAAGCCAGAGAACATCAGGGAGGGGAGAAGACTCCTCCTACTACTTACCTATTTTGTGGCTTGTTTGGTGATCCTCATCTGAGGACTTTTAAGGATCACTTCCAGACATGCAAAGTGGAAGGTGCTTGGCCCCTCATAGACAATAACTACTTATCAGTGCAAGTGACCAATGTGCCTGTGGTCCCAGGATCCAGTGCTACTGCTACAAATAAGGTATGGATTGTTCTTAAGCACTGGCTTGTGTACCAAAGTAAAAGGCCAAGACAGTAGAGTAAGTCACTTAGCCCTTAACAGTTAAGAAGTGTAGCAGCTTGAGAATCTTCTGTGCAGTAGTCTAAGAAAGTAAAACTGTTAGCCTCTTTTCTGAGAATCAAACAAAACTTAAACCAGGTCCTTTTCTTCCTTTTGTTCCTCCCTACCACAAGAAAACCCTGTACGTATCACCACATAAGCCTTTAAGGATACTAAATGTAATGCTTTAAAACAGTTATCAGATTGCAGCATCTGTGACTGCCTCTGCACTAAGTAGGAATTCTAGGCAAGGAGTAAGGAAAGAGCTTAAGTCTCTGCTTTTCATCAGTTCTCTAAAATGTATAGCCATGACAGTAGATAACAATACTGACAGAGTGGCACAACAAATGAGTTACCAAGACACTGAGGGTTCAGAGCAGAAACAAGAATAGGAACTGCAGAGAACTGAAAGAACGTAGCAAAAAAATTACATTGATGCCAATTGGTTGTCAGAAGGTCTTAGTACCCTGGCTTTACTAAAGAAGCAGCAGCCTGAAAATTCTATTGAGAGTGTAAGTCCCTGTTCAGACAGGCAAGACTTAAGATTGCTCTTCTCTCAGCCACTTGAGGTGAGATGCCTAGAGAAGGAATACATGCACTAGTATTGATAGCTTATGCCATTTCTCTACCTTAAGAAAAGTACTTCCCTCTTTCTGCTGAAGGCAGATAGCAAGTCTGTCTGTAGGAAATAAAACAAGGAGGCATAAAGCATAAGCGTGGCTAAAACATCCTTTGATTTACCTCCAGGGCCAGGGGTGAAAAATACTCTGAACTGTTGGGCGCATCACTCTGTCAGTAAAAGTAATTAGTTGAACATATGTTTGAAGCTGATGCTGTAACATATCTTTTTTTCCTTTTTGGAGTGACATGGCCTTTTATAACTGTGGTAGTGTAGCTCTTGTATTGTCAAAGTATCTCAGGCTATGTGTACACAGTCTCAAGACCACCAATCTTGGAGAATTTTCACTGTTTTGTTAAGTTCGGAAGTAGGTTTTTAATTACTGCAGTCAGGAACAGGGTGTGCCGGTCACAGTAGGTTAGAGCCTGCACATCTTACATGGAGATGTTTGTGCAGTAATATTAGTACGTGAAAATCAGTTTTGCTATTGCATTCATGCTGGATTCTGAGGTACTGACTAATGTCAATGCCTGTATGAGTGAGGCAAATTTTTGCATTTGCGAGAAGCCAGAGGCTGGACTGATACATCATTGAAATTCAGAATCAGCTTTTCTTAACTTGTGCCTGTTCCAAGAACAGTCTGCATCGTGAATGAGTTCTGAAGGAGTATAAAATGAGGGAATGAGGCTAACCTGAGTAAGCTTTGCAAAAGAGACTTGGGTCTCTTGAAATCTGCTCCAGTGGCTTTTTTTAAAGACAGTTAAGTAAGCTTTTTTCCTCAGTTTTGCTAAAGTCTTGCAGAATGTTCTTTAATTCCTTGTTCCTGGTAGTGCTGGAGGAGGAAGTTGAGTCTTCTTGTGTACAAATTGTGTGGGTGGCTAGGGTGTGATGGTAGTAGACAGGTGATCTTATCTTACCCTTTAGCCACATTCTGAAAATAATTGACTAGGGTAGCATGTTATGGTGATATATGTCTGCTCAAACAGATAACCAAGAGGAGAACTTCAGGAGATAAATGTCTTTACGTACTGGGGGAAAGTACATGTTTTAAAGGGTGTACGTTCTGTCTTTATTTATTCTCAATGTTTTTGTGTTTTTCTTTGACTCGTCATTCTGGAAAAAGTGGTAATACATTTTCCTCTTTTATAATAGTGGTTTAACATCCCTGCTGTTGCACAAGTACAGCTAAGTGTGCAGAAGCAATTAAATGAAATAAGATGTGTGGTTTAGGATATTAGAAATGTCTCTAATGCTAGAGACATGTCACATGTTGTACAGTGCTTGAGTTTTTTCTTTCTTTGGCAGGTAATCAAACTTATCAGCACACCTGTTTGCAGGAAATGAAGGTTGTTTGAATGTACAAGTAACTTAGCAAGATAAGTTTTCATATCTCGAATGCATCCTATTGACTCCTTTATTTCTTTGTGGAGCAGACTGCTGTATAAGATACAGAAAAGGCTTGTTAAACTGCACTGCCACTGCTAGTTTCATTCCTGTTACATTTTTCTCTGCTAGTATTCCATTTGGGTTGTGGTTCTGGACTATCTGCTGCTGGGTGTACTTTCCTAATTTTGTCCACAGGGTAGCTTAAGGCACCTTTATAAAGAGCTACCAAGAGAAGTTCAGTGACTTTTATCTACGTAGTGTTTTTTCCCTAGCTGAGAGCTTGCAAACAGGTCTTCTACCTTCTTCATGAGGCAAGTTTCCAGAACATTATCCATTGTTAGTCTTGCTGCTTTTTCATTGCAGGTATTTGAGATAGGTGTTTAATGGGAAATGACAACAAAGGTTTATCCTGAACTTAAATTGTGCAGAAGCCAAAGCAAATATTAATTTGCTAACTAGCCTACTTAATCCACTCTAAAGCAGACCTAATGAAAGGAAAGACAAAAAGAGTAGAAAATTTAGTTTCTCCTGAATGCGTTTTTTTTAGGGAAGTGATTTTAAGAAGCTGTAGGAACAGAATACTTAATCTTCACCCCATATGCAGTGTGCTTTTGGAAGGGGCATACCATCACTTGCCGTTGTGGGTAGTTACTACCTTGAAATTTATCATAGTTTTCTGGTGGACTAAGCTTTAAGGGAATCAGCAATGAAGCGAGCATTATGTGTAAAGTTGTTTCCTCACTCCAAAACCGGTGAGATTTGAGTAACCTCAGCAGTCTGAGGGCTATCCAGTATGTTCATAAAGAACAAGAGAATGCCAGGAGGAGACTTTAAGAAAGAATCTGAAGAATAAAAGTATGTTGTTCTGCCCCCACCTCCCACCCTGTATCTGGCAGGAAAGTATGAAAAGCAGGAAAACTCTTCCTTTAATTCCTTGATTGGAAGGGTACATTCTATGTGGGAGTTGTGTATTTATTCACAAAATGCTCTTGGCAATTTGTTTGTAGGTGTTAATGCATATTTGTGATGCCATAGTAACAACATCTGTTTCTTCACAGTGAACAAAGGCTACTGTATGTTCTGTAGTCTAGCTGAAACATCAAAGTCTATTCTTTGTTTTAGCTTTTCTGCTGTGCTTATGCCCCTTGGCATGAGATCCTAGGGCTTGTCAGATGGAGACTGAAGGATCCTCACTAACTAGCTGGGAAACTGAGTTCAATCTCTCCTTTCTTTTTCTTTCTGATGGACTTCCTGTATGAGTTTTGGGTATGTCACTGGCATCTTTATGTGTTTTGTAGTGGATAGGTTGAAGGTGAGAGAGTGAATAGAAGGACTGAGAATGAAAAAACCAGAGCTTTTACTGTAGTGGATTTACTGGGCATAAAGGTTTGAACCTAGGAATTGTTGGTACTACCAGAATGGGGAAACATTGGGTAAAAATATTATTTTTCCCAGAGTCAAAACATTTAAATATCTCTCTTGCAGCATAGTTTCTGTTTTTGCAGGAAATTGTTGGAGACTGAACACAGTGTACCTAGCCTCCTTTAAGTAATATTAAAAAGTTTGTCTTCCAGTTACCATTCAGTTGTTCTTCTAAGTAGGAGCATCAGATACCTGATCACATATGATTAGTTTTTTTGTCTTTGTGGACACCCTGCCAAAGGTAGAGATGAATTTGTCTTTATTTCTCAGAAGTAGTACATACTACAGTTTTGTTGGAGGTCATCAAAGAATGATTTAGGTTGGAAAAGACCCTTAAAATCATCAAGTCCAACTGTAAACCTAACACCACCAAGTCCCACTAAACCATGTCCCTAAGTGCCACATGTACATGTCTTTTAAACACCTCCAGGGATGGTGACTCAAACACTTCATTGGGCAGCCTGTTCTGATGCTTGATAACCCTTTGGGTGAAGAAATTTATCCTAATATCCAGTCTAAACCTCCCCTGGCGCAACTTGAGGTCATTTCCTCTCCTCCTATCAGTTGTTACTTGGGAGAAGAGACTGACACCCACTTCACTACAACCTCTTTTCAGTTAGTTGTAGAGCACGATAAGGTCTCCCCTCAGCCTCCTTTTCTCCAGGCTAAACAACCCCGGTTCCCTCAGCTGCTCCTCATAAGACTTGTTCTCCAGGGCCTTCAGCAGCTTCCCTGCTCTTCTTTGGACACACTCCAGCACCTGAGTGTCTTTCTTGTAGTGAGGAGCCCAAAACTGGACACGGTATTGAAGGTGTAGTCTCACCAGTGCCGAGGACAAAGGGACAATCGCTTCCCTAGTCCTGCTGGCCACACTATTTCTGATACAAGCCAGGATGCTGTTGGCCTTCTAGGCCACCTGGGCACACTGCTGGCTTGTATTCAGGCAGCTGTCGACCAACACCCCCAGGTCCTTTTCTGCCAGGCAGCTTTCCAGCCACTCTTCCCCAAGCCTGTAGTGTTGTATGACGTTGTTACGACCCAAGTGAAGGATGCAGTACTTAGCCTTTTTGAATCTCATACAATTGGCTTTGGCCCATTGATTCAGCCTGTCCAGTTCCCTCTGTAGAGCCTTTGTACCCTCAAGCAGATCAACACTTGCACCCAGCTTGGCGTTGTCTGCAAACTGTCTCAGCTTTACTGGTGTAAAGATAAACAATGCTGTTTCCTGGTGTTCAGGACAGCCTGGTCTTAGTAGGACAAGCTGTGGCAGTTTGACAGGCATTAAACTGTTCTCTTGCCTGTGATGTTTGTGGGACTCCTGGACAGTTGTTACAGATATTTCAGTGCCTTCAATGCATGCCTTTGAGGGGTGGAGAGGGAAGGAGAGATGCATACATACTCACTCAGCAACATCTATCTGAATGTCTTTAAAGCCTCTGGGAGTCTCTTTGGGGTAGTAGGACAGAGAATAAGTTAACAATTATAAGTGGCAGGTTTTTTCTCAGACATGGTGATGGCAGTTAAATGTTAATGTTGTGAACTTAAACAGGCTTTACCTTCCTGCCTGTTGCCATATAAGCTTTATAGTCCCACTGCGGGGGCCGGGGAGAACCTTTCTTCTTGGGTTGTCCACCTGAGAAAAGGAGGTGGAATATTTTACCTACGGTTCCCATTGATTAAGGATGCTTAACTATAGTCAAGTTCTAGGCAGTTTTGAAATTAATCAATAGTAGATTAATTTCTAGACTGATTTATGAACAGTGACCTTCTTGCTTAACCACGTTCAAGAAACGCTCTCCTGAGTGATCTTGGCTTTCCTTTTGGAAATCATCTAATGCTGAACTGTCTTGTTTTCAGGTTGACTTCCTCTTTATATCTCTGTGGTGCATGGAATCCACACGCCTTCCCTTCCCATTTTCTCCTCTGACGTGAAATAGGAACGTGTCATGGTAAAATGTCTTGTGGTGCTTCTGTACCATAGAAGCAGGCTGAAGAGAGATTACTGTATATAGTTTTGTAACACTCCCAGCAGTTCTTGCGTCTGAGAAGTTAGCCCCAGCAGCATCACTGAGGCAGTCCCTAAATCTTTCCCAGACAGTTTGCCCTCACCATGCCCTCCCCACCCCCAATATGCATGGAAGAAGCAAAGTCTCTTTTGCACATACACCTCTTGCTGGTATCCTTGAGCTATGTTGACTTCAGCAAATAGTGTACTGCAAAAGCATGGATATATGGAGAAAATTGTGAAGAAATCTTGCTCTGGGTGATGCCTGGTGGTGTCTGATGGACTAAGCAGTCGTTAGTGTTTGTAACACACTCTTCAGTTTCATTTCATCCCAAAAGACCTGCTATGTATATAAAAAGAAAATAGCCTGTGATGTAACTTGAAATGAGTCTACTGAATCAACATTTTACAATGAGTCCTTACTATTTTCCCTTATTAAATCTCTCTACTTCCACCTTTTGGCATAGGCCATTTTTCAATAGGTGATGAGTGATGCTTGGTTTCCCAGATAAACTCACATGCTTCACACTTGTTGCAGACCTCTGGAAAGGGAAGGTGTGACATTTTCAGTTGGTGATTGGAAGATTATTCAATGTATGCAAGTTTAAATTTTCTTATATGTATGTATGGACTCTAAAAGCTTTTGCAAGACCCCTTTAGAAATGTCATGTATGCTATGCAGTTATCTGCCTATGAACTTCTAGTAGCTGCCTTTCACAGATCACTTGTTAAGTCCTTTGCAGAATTCCCAAGGATATTTGGTAGATCACTGGTCTAGTATCATAAAACTTCCTGCTGAAACATCTCCTACCTGTTCTCCAGGGCTTGATGAAATCATCAGGGCTGTGTTCTCTAAACATTTTTCCCTGTCTTTTCCCATAGACTGAAATGGTGCATAAGGAGAGCATCTGAATGTTTTCTCATGATGCTAGGCATGAGGTGTAGGGTATGCAGACCTATGCTGAAGATAAAGCTGGGAAACATGAATAGCAAGGTGTTTCTTTAGCTGCATCAGAGTGCCATCTCAGTAGTCTGCCTGACCTACTGTGCTTTATGCAGACTTACAGACATGTCACTGGATAGGCTCACTGTGGGATCTCATCTGCTTCCTTGCTGCTCTCTGTTAGGAGAAGAAATACTCAGTAGCAAAGTCTAATGTCGTAAGAAGCATTGTGGAGACACTCTTTCAATGTGCATATTCCACTGGTGGGGTATTCAGTTGTTAAATACTTGCATAACATGCTTATGTTCAGTCAATGTTCCCTGCCTCTCTGACTAGCTTTCCTTGTTATGTACCTGAATGCTGACTGTAACCTTTCCATGTATTGTGGCCATCTGTGCTTGGAGTAGTAACTGGGGAGAATGGGGTGGGTCTGTGAATTTTAGTAGCAGCTTCAACAGTATTGAGGTAGGTTCTGCATGATTGCATGGTGATATAAGCTCTTGCCTGAAAGTACAACCCAGTCATGACAAACATCTGGGGAGGAAAATGGACTTGGGGACTATTACAGTAAAATTATGAGAAAAACTAGCCAAGATCAAAATACATCCATAGAGCAACAAGAACCTTCTGTCCTATGTTAAAAAAACCCAAAACAAAACCAACAAAAACCAACCACAATCAAAACAAAAGAACAACCAACAACCTTTAGATTTGTCCAGAGTCGCTGCCTGTTCAGTTGGTAGTGTCACCTTCTTGCATGTGGTACCTCATATCTGTTTTTTAACATCTGGATGAAGTCTAATTCTTAGGCAGGTTCTGTCTGAATTCTTTCCTCAGGAATTTTGCCTGTAGTAGGCATAGAAGACTTGAATGGCTTTCTAGGTACAGGAGTTGGATTTGTGTCTTGTTGTGGAAGGCCTAGATGGGGTTAAAGATGTTATGAGAAAACGTCCTACTCTGGTACAGCCCTCGGATTGTTATCCGTTATTGCTTTATCATGTAGGCAGCAACAAAGTTGCAGTAAGTCCAAGGGTGTTCAAAAGAGACTTCAGGGCCTTGGGATGACTGGTTAAGGGACCAGGAGCACAAGCAGTTTTCTCCTCTATGCTTCCAGTTGCAAGGAATGATGCTGGAAGAAACGGGAAGATCCAGCTGATCAATATCTGGCTCCATGACTGGTGTCACCAGCAGAATTGTAGGGTTCTTTTGATCATGGGTTGGTCTACATGACACCAGGCCTGCTGGCAACAGATGGGGTACACCTTTCTGAAAGTGGGAAAAGGATCTTTGCCAAAGAGTTAGCAGGGATCACTGAAAGAGCTTTGAACTGCATTTGACCAGGGGAAAGGGATAAAACCAGGCTCCCTAGAGATAAGCCATGGGGCACCACACCTGTGTTTGAAGGATGGTGTGCTAGTGAGGTCCTTCAGTCTGCTTGATGATGTGCTGAGTACACTGTAGCACATTTGAAATGTCTCTATACTAATGCACGCAGCAGCTTAGCCATTTCAGTGCGGGTAGGGGATGGAGATCCACGGGACAGCAAAGGCACAAGGGTTGTTGATGTGTTAGAAACAACAGAAGCACCTGAGAACAGCCACATAGGAATTAAGGCTTCTCCCCCAAAAAAGGTGGCAGGATCAATAGCCCAACTGAAATGCATCTATACTCATGCATGCAGCATAGGCAACAAACAAGAGGAGTGGAAGGCCACTGTGCAGCTGGAAAACTATGATATAATTGCAATCGTGGAAACATGGTGGGATGACTTACACAACTGGAGTGCTGCAATGGATGGCTCTAAGTTCTTCAGAAGGGAGAGCAAGGGAGGAGAGGTGGTGGGGTAGCCCTGTATGTATGTTAGGGAGTATTTTGACTGTCTGGAGCTTGATGATGGTGATGAAGGGGTCAAGTGTTTATGGGTAACAGTCAGGGGAAAGGCCAATAAGACAGATATCATGGTGGGAGTCTGTTATGAACCACCCAGCCAGGATGAAGAGGCAGGTGAAATAGTCTATAAGCATCTAGGAGAAGTCTCACAATTGCTAGCCCTTGTTCTCACGGGGGACTTCAACTTAGCAGATGTCTGCTGGAAATACAATACAGCGGAGAGGAAACAGTCTAGGATATTCCTGGAGTGTATGGAAGGTATAACTTCCTGACACAGCTGGTGAGTGAGCCGACTAGGGAAGGTGCCCCACTTGGACCTGTTGTTTGCGAACAGAGAAGGACTTGCGAGTGATGTGATGGTTGGAGACTGTCTTGGGCATATTGATTCTTGGAGATCTAAGCAATGTGGTTAGCAGAACTGCTACCTTGGACATCCAGAGGGCAGACTTTGGCCTGTTTAGGAGCCTAGTTGACAGAGTCCCTTGGGAGGCAGTCCTGAAGGAGTCCAGGAAGGCTGGACATTCTTCAAGAAGGAAATCTTAAAGGTGCAGGAGCAGGCTGTCCCCATGTGCCAAAAGACGAGCTGTCAGGGAAGAAGACCAGCTTCGCTGAACAGAGAGCTTTGGCTGGAACTTGGGGTAAAAAAAAGAGTTTATGACCTTTGGAAGAAGGAGCAGGCAAGTCAGGAGGACTACAAGGTTGTCATGATGTTACACAGGGAGAAAATTAGAAGGGCCAAAGCCCAACTAGAACTTAATTATTGTCTACTGCAGTAAAAGACAGTACAAAATGTTTCTATAAATTCATTCACAACAAAAGGAGGGCTAAAGACAATCTCCATCCCTTATTGAATGCGTGGGGATACATAGTGACAAAGGATGAGGAAAAGCCTGAGGTACGTAATGCTTCCTTTGCCTCAGTCTTTAACAGTAAGACCAGTTGTTCTCAGGATACCCAGCCTGCTGAGCTGGAAGACAGGGACAGGGAGCAGACTGAAGCCTCCATAATCTAAGGGGAAATGGTTACTGACCTGCTACACCACTCAGACACACAAAAGTCTCTGGGGCCAGGTGGGATCCACCCCAGTTGTTGTGGTTTAACCCCAGCCAGCAACCAAGCACCACGAAACTGCTCACTCACTCCCCTCCCACCCAGTGGGATGGGGGAGAAAATCAGGAAAAGAAGTAAAACTTGTGGGTTGAGGTAAGAATGGTTTAATAGAAGGGGAAAGAAGAAACTAATAGTGATAACACTAGTAAAATGATAACAGTAATAATAAAAGGATTGGAATGTACAAATGATGCACAGTGCAATTGCTCACCCCCTGCCAGTCGACGCCCAGTTAGTCCCCAAGCAGTGATTCCCTGCCCCCACTTCCCACTTCCTATACTAGATGTGACATCACATGGCATGGAATGCCCCGTTGGCCACTTTGGGTCAGCTGCCCTGGCTGTGTCCTGTGCCAGCTTCTTGTGCCCCTCTGGCTTTCTTGCTGGCTGGGCATGAGAAGCTGAAAAATCCTTGACTTTAGACTAAACACTACTTAGCAGCAACTGAAAACATCAGTGTTATCAACATTCTTCTGATACTGAACTCAAAACATAGCACTGTACCAGCTACTAGGAAGACAACTCTATCCCAGCTGGAAGCAGGACACCAGTGTACAGAGGGAGCTGACGGAAACGCTCACCAAGCCACTTTCAATCATTTATCAGCAGTCTTGGCTAACCGGGGAGGTCCCAGTTGACTGGAGGTTAGCAACTGTTATGCCCATCTACAAGAAGGGCCAGGAAGAGGATCTGGGGAACTACAGGCCTGTCAGCCTGACCTTGGTGCTGGCGAGGGGGAGGGTTGTGGAGCACATCATCTTGAGTGCCATCACATGGCACGTACAGGACAACCAAGAGATCAAGTGCAGTCAGCATAGGTTTATGAAAGGCAGGTCCTGTTTGACTAACCTGATCTCCTTCTATGACAAGATGACCTGCTCAGTGGGTGAGGGAAAGGCTGTGGATGTTGCTTACCTGGACTTAAGTAAAGCCTTTGACACTGTTTCCCACAGCATTCTCCTGGAGAAACTGGCTGCTCATGGCTTTGATGAATGTACTGCTTACTGGGTAAAAAACTTTCTGGATTGTCAGGCACAAAGAGTTGTGGTGAATGAAGTTAAATCTAGTTGGTGGCTGATCACAAGTGGTGTTCTAGAGGGCTCGGTATTGTGGCCAGTTCTGATTGATACCTTTATCAATGATCTGGATGAGGGGATTGAGTGCGCCCTCAGTCAGTTTGCAGACAACGCCAAGCTGGGTGCAAGTGTTGATCTGCTTGAGGGTACAAAGGCTCTACAGAGGGAACTGGACAGGCTGAATCAATGGGCCAAAGCCAATTGTATGAGATTCAAAAAGGCTAAGTACTGCATCCTTCACTTGGGTCGTAACAACGTCATACAACACTACAGGCTTGGGGAAGAGTGGCTGGAAAGTTGCCTGGCAGAAAAGGACCTGGGGGTGTTGGTCGACAGCTGCCTGAATACGAGCCAGCAGTGTGCCCAGGTGGCCTAGAAGGCCAACAGCATCCTGGCTTGTATCAGAAATAGTGTGGCCAGCAGGACTAGGGAAGCGATTGTCCCTTTGTCCTCGGCACTGGTGAGACTGCACCTTCAATACTGTGTCCAGTTTTGGGCTCCTCACTACAAGAAAGACACTCAGGTGCTGGAGTGTGTCCAAAGAAGAGCAGGGAAGCTGCTGAAGGCCCTGGAGAACAAGTCTTATGAGGAGCAGCTGAGGGAACCGGGGTTGTTTAGCCTGGAGAAAAGGAGGCTGAGGGGAGACCTTATCGTGCTCTACAACTAACTGAAAAGAGGTTGTAGTGAAGTGGGTGTCAGTCTCTTCTCCCAAGTAACAACTGATAGGAGGAGAGGAAATGACCTCAAGTTGCGCCAGGGGAGGTTTAGACTGGATATTAGGATAAATTTCTTCACCCAAAGGGTTATCAAGCATCAGAACAGGCTGCCCAATGAAGTGTTTGAGTCACCATCCCTGGAGGTGTTTAAAAGACATGTACATGTGGCACTTAGGGACATGGTTTAGTGGGACTTGGTGGTGTTAGGTTTACAGTTGGACTCGATTTTAAGGGTCTTTTCCAACCTAAATGATTCCATGATTCTATGAAATGCATGGAAAAATAGCAACATATAGTCAGACCTACAGCACTGTAATTGTGTTATGGCACTAGTGAAGACTAGTAGAAGAATTCAGAGTTGAAAGTGTTGCTTTTGTTTAAGGCATACAAACCAGGCACCTTTACAAATTTGTGAAGGTCTTCCAGAAACTTCACTTTGGCCACTCAGTAACACCATCCTTGAAAGGCTTTGAATGTGCCTTGGGATTTAAGTAATCTTTGTGATCTGTACACTCAGAGAGGACGATGTTACTGGCATCAGTAGGAGTGGGATGATGAAGTCCAAATGAAATATTTCAAGTGCAGATTGAATGCATGGGGGGGGTTTATTGCTTTTAGAACTCTTAGTATAGCTGATGGTTGTATATTGTATCTTCAGGTAAATCTGGAATAATCTTATTTTCATCTTCTAGGTTCCTTCCTGCAGTAGCTTAAGAGCTCTGTATGTGCCCAGAGAACAAGGCTGAGATACCAATACTTTCAAAAAAACTTTCTTTATCTGAATATTCTGGCATTTGGATTTTTCTGTGCTAGGTTTAGAAATGGCAGCTAGTTTCTAGTCTGTAAACAATGAAGCATGAGCAGCTTTGTGGGGGCGTTCTTATAACCCAGCCAGAGTGTAGAAAGTACTATATGAACCTTTACACATATAACACATTAAATTTGTTTGAAATAACCTTTTTCACTATTTAATGCATTCTGTTACCTTGAAAACTTAAACGGAGGAAGCTTTGCAGTGGAATTTCCTTCATCTCCCTTCACAACAAGGTCTTGAGTATCCCTCAGTACCAGGGCATGAGATTGAGGTAGGAGTGGGTGATAAGGAAAGGACCTTACAGAACTCTGGTTTTACTGATCTGGCCTATGGATTAGATGGATGTCACACAACAGAAAACACAATATCCATATGAGTGTGTCCTTGGAAAGTCTTAATGGTCTCTGTTGATTCTCTGTTCGGAGCATCTTTGCAAGGTGTATGTGGAGGCCTTCATTCACTTAATAGTCGTTCAGCCCTCATTCAATGTGCAGTGTTATTTCTAATCTTGGCTTAGGGTGGAAGCTTCTGTTCTCCCTGTCTCTGAAATTGCGTGCAATTCATTCTTGCAGAGGGGGGAAGCAGTTTGGTGGCTGCTTCCTGATAAATTTTGTCAGGTGCCTTGCTTAACTGTTTTAAGTAGCCAGTTCTGTGTCTCATTAAAACCATTAACTCTTTTTGACTCCAGACAGTTCAGGTGCTGAGCAAACTTAGAGCTTTACTTCTGTTGAAATGTAAATCATTCTTTCCTTGCAGAGCAATGCAAATGTGCTTGGGGAAGTAGGAATGCTTCTTTGTCTGTGCAGGCTGAGATAGAAGCCTATTTCATCAAAACTGTGTTATATAAGACCTGGTTTAATACATGAGGCTCTGGATTATATGCAGAAATACTAATCACTTGGCAGATCTCGGGTTTCTCTTCTTTGAGTTGCTGAGCTTACTTCATTAATCATAGAGTTGTGAGGTGGTCTTTACCGCAGCAAGGGCACTTCTGGATTTGCTGGATTTGGGGCGTAGGCATTCAAGCTTAGCTGTGGTCTACAGACATCAGTTTACCAAATTGCTTGACTGCAGATGGTCTCAAGCTAGCTGTATAACTGCTTATTGCAAAGAAAAAACAGTGGAAAATTCCAGTCAGAAAGTGCCAGTGGGAACATAGGAAATCAAAATAGCAAGTATTGTTTGTGTGTATGAGACACAAAGACTGACAACGTCAACCAACTGGGACAAACCAAACATTGAAAAACAATGAAATACTGTTTAGGGTATGTCTGCATACTCCAAAGGAGAAATTGTTGCAGTGGGAGGAGGGAGAAGGGAAGACTTCTGTCTTATACAACTGGTATGGTATGGAGAGGTGAGGCTAATGAGGGTAGAGGTTTCATTCGGATTGTCTGTAATCATCTGTTTATTTAACCTCTAGCTGTTACCTCAAAGTAGAGGGACAGGAAACCGTTGTGCAGAAGTGTGCTGGTTAACAGAAATTAAAATGTAAGGTTGATATAGAGTAGATTTTAAGGAAGAAGTGTAATGTTGGGTTGAAAATGCTTTCTAATATGTTTTGGAGTACGCTGAATCTTGTAGCAGACTGCTTAAATAAGACTGTAAGTAATTTTGATGTAATCAGTCAATGGTGAAAATAATGATTAAAATACCTATTCGTGGTGTAGAATTGCCTTTGACCTTTTAAGAAGTCACTCCCCTCTGAAACTGTAAAGGAAGTAGCATATCTGTTTCTAATATTTATATGTGATTCCTCATTATACTTTCTATTATAGGAAAAACGACTAAACACTCCAAACTTGGTCTGCCGAATAGCCTAATTATTCCCTTCAAATAAGACTGGAGGACCTACTCTTTCTGTTGTTGCTTATTCAGATAAATGTAAAGGTTTAAAAGGCCAGTTGTAATCTTAAAAGAATGAGTAATTGCTTTATGCTCCTGGTTTCTGTGTTGGAAGTCACTCTTCAAAGGCATGTCTTTGAATATTGTTCAGTCTTGCTTTGTTTCTCCATGGGCACATTTTCTAGCAACAGTGGACTGGAAGTGTCAAATCTCCCAGTTCCAAGGACTAATGGGTCCAGGAGCCCTAAGCAGTTATTTGACTAGTTGTTCTTCCTGGTCATGCATCTGTCATCTCACTGCCTGTTGTGTTGGTGGCTGATAAAGCACTAAATACATCAGTGCTTTTAAAGTAGTCTCACACAACTAATCCTGGCAACACATCCAACAAGTGTACAGTACCCCAACAGTGGTCGTAGAGTCACTATAAAAGGAGTGATTGAGAATATTGTTAGTGGGGGAAGCTGAGTTCTCTTGTACCTTTCTGTGATTTTGCACAGTCTTATTCTGTTTTTCCCATAGTGACTAGCATTGTGGGAATTACTTGGCACTTAGACTTCTCTGTGACTGCAGGATGCACTCCAAAGTGTTAAGAAACCATCAGGCAGGAGGGACTTGTGATGCTTAATTAACTATAAAGCCTTTTCCTTTCTTGACCTTGTGGCTGTTGCCACATACTCATAGTCTTGCTTCTAGGCCAATGTAAGAACAAATTTAGTAATCGCCATCTGGTAAAATATTGCTTTAAGCATGTGTACAGACTGTTTTCCTTTAGGCGTGAGTTGGGGACAACTACCAAGCTCTGAGGTAGTGGGCAGTCCCAGATATGTTCAGCTGCGAAATGGAAAGGACTGAAATGATTTTTTTCCACTAACTTTGCTTTTTTTTTTTCCCCTTCCCACCCCCCCCCAGATAACTGTTATCTTTAAATCATACCAAGACTGTACAGATCAGAAAGTATATCAAGCAGTGACTGATGACTTGCCTGCAGCTTTTGTTGATGGTACAACAAGTGGAGGTGATGGGAACACCAAGAGCTTGCGAATTGTGGAGAAAGTCAGTGGCAAATACATCGAAATGCATGCCAGGTACATTGGGACCACCATGTATATACGCCAGCTTGGGCACTACTTAACATTGGCCATTCGCATGCCTCAAGAATTGGTGATGGCCTATGAGGAGAGCCAGGATCTGCAGCTCTGTGTGAACGGTTGCCCTTCAAGTGAACGTATTGATGATAGTGGCCACTTACCATTGCCTGTAATAGGGCAGTTGCTCCCTCAGGGTGGTGCTGCTCATCCCTGGTCAGTGTACACACTGGAAAGTGCCACCACGAAATGCTATGAGAAGATGCTGGTGAAGGACATCTATTTTTACTCATGTGTATTTGACCTACTCACCACTGGTGACGCTAACTTCACAACTGCTGCTCACAGTGCCTTGCAGGATGTGGAGGCACTGCACCCCAGAAAAGAGCACTGGCATATCTTTCCCAGCAGTGGAGGTGTGGGCAAGGGTAGCAAAGTATTTGTCAGTGTTGGACTTGTGTGCTTGATCCTTATTGCATTTTTGTAGGGTTTTTTTGCTTCTAACAAAATTTTGAAATATATATTGTCATAATATATTGAGTAAAGATGAGTGTATATGTATATACCATGTATATGAAGGGATGTTTTGTTTTGGGACACCCAACAGATTGTACATACTGTGTTAACTGTTTTCATGTATGTTTGATGTAGTATTCTTTGTATCTATTTGTTTTGCAGTTGGTGAAATGTTTTATAATGTCCCTGCATGGGGACCTGATAGAAAGCACTTTATTTTTTATATATTAAATATTTATGTGTGTATCTGAGTAACTATGTATTATTCATATAAACTTGTACATACAATACTCAGCGCTCCCTGTAAGTACTACTTGGTTTAACACATTTTTTTTTAACTGGATCAATTTGTGGGTTTTTTCTGTCATTTCTCTTACTCTAGAGTCTTAGAGTCTCTTGTCCTGTAATAATGTTGGTGATTTGCTGGGTTTACTAGTTAAAATCATTAAGAATGGGATTGTCTTCTGTCCCTCAAACTAATGGCCATCCTTTCTTTGGAGGGAGAAAGTGAAGTGCTTCCCATTAGCTCACATGACCGTCTTGGATAACATGAATTACAGAACCTTCTTTGTAATTTTGACATTTCCTAGTTTCATGGCATGAGTTTCAAAAGAAGAAGAGGAAATGTGTTGGAGTGAGACTTACAAAGCTTATTAGAACCAGTGGAGAAGATGATGATTTTAAAAGATATTAGTGGTCTAGTTGTGTAAGCATGTAATGTAACTATTGCAGCTGCCTCAAACCTCTAGGGTTAAGTCATTCTCCAAGATGGACTGGAGAAATCACAAGCCTGAATTCTGTCCTTTGC
Source organism: Haliaeetus leucocephalus (assembly GCF_000737465.1). Classification (NCBI taxonomy): domain Eukaryota; kingdom Metazoa; phylum Chordata; class Aves; order Accipitriformes; family Accipitridae; genus Haliaeetus; species Haliaeetus leucocephalus. The sequence goes on from NW_010972667.1 coordinate 242,172, forward strand.
TTAGGTGCTAATTCAGTCTATACATTCAGGAGGAGGGGAGTGACGCCACAGGCTCTGACGAATGTTACTGAGGAGCTAGAAGAATGATTTGGTGGCCTGAAGGTTGGTTTTACTTAGTGCCTTAATCTGCTGCAAGAAATGGAAGCTTTAATACATGCTGTAATAAACCCAGCTCCAAGATGGGCTTATTTCACTCTCAAAACTGTTCATCTGAGACTGGACTGACATGTTAGAAGTGCTACCTGAGTAAGACTCAAGTAGCACTTACCTTTGTTAAGCAAACGAGCTAGTCCTTGGTGGAGGGAGATGGAGTTCATTCGTGGAACGAAAGTTCCTAGGTTTTATGAAGACTCTTGGCTGGGTTAGGGACTGTTGACTGGTAAGGACAGCAGCAGTCTTCTCAAATAAACTAATTAATTCCCTGTGTTGATGGGTAACTGCATACAGGTGTTATTCTGGGAATACTTGAGATTAAAGTAGTCAGAACTGAGTTAAGGCTGAAGGTGAAACTTTATTTTAGACTAGACTATTGGCAGCTTCTTGTGTCTGTGCTGTCTGATGGTGTTGTTTCAGATGAGTTAGGCTCGTGGACTTATGATATGTCTGATAAAATGGCTCATGTGGTTTCACCTGATGGTGACAGGCTTCTCCGTATTTTGTGTGGCTCAGCTTCCTCATCAATGTTCTGAATTTAAAGTTCTCATGGCTGAAAGCTGACAGATGAACCTAGTTTTGCTTGCAGTGGTGCACATACTTATTGGGCAGGCACCATATACTAGTTAATTTTCTCTGTCCCTGGATCATATATATGTATATGCATATATATGCTGTATATATGTATACTAACATTGAGTTGTGAGCCTCTCAGATAAATAGTATTTCAGAAATGTAGTAATTCCCCTAAAGAGTTTCCCATTTTCTTGCTCCTGCTGTGGAATTTCTTGAGAAAATGTTATTTGCAAGTGTACATTCTTGAATTCTGCCATGGCCAAGAGAGCTTTAGTTAATATCAAATGCGGATATTTTGAAGGTAGTGAATGGTCTCTGGAGAAAACTTAAGCTTAGAGGGAATGTTTTTTTTCACAGGCCCTCAAAATGGCTGTCTTTTTGAAGGCTATAGTTTTTTTTTTTTTTTTTCCATGCTTGGAAACCCAACAATGTGTCAGTCTTTGCAAAACCTTTTAGATGTGGTTCATGAATATACCAGTAAGTATATGTTTGTGGAAGAGTGGCTGTGCCATCTGTAAATAGTTTAAATTATTATGATAGAAGAATAAAGTTGCCTACCCTGCTGAGGAACGTCTGTAATGTGTTAGTGACCCCGATGGGGTGCATAGAAACTGGGGATGTGGGCCACGTACTGGGCAGGCAATCTATAAATAAAGCCCCAATTTGTCTCCTAGCCATCACTTGTTGGATAGGATTGTGCTGAGTACGGTCATTATACTTCTTTGCAGATGCTTGTTTCCCCTCTGCTAAATAAGCTGTGTAGTGAAATTTATGACCAGCAGCTGCAAACCAGGCCAGTTTATTGAAGAGGCAGTGTGTGGGAAACTAACAGCAGGAACCATCCCTTCAGGATCCCACTTGCACAGTTCCTTTGCAGTATTTGTGGAGGTACTTAGAAGAGCTTTAACACAGTTATTTCATATTGCTGCATCCATCTTGAGAGCCAATATGAAAATCCTCTTTTAAAGTTACTGGAGAAGTCGCAGACAAGAAGAACCCTGGAAGAGAAAATTACTTGCTGTAAAACTGAAAAAGAGATTGAGGCATTGAAAGAATAAATGATATAGAAGTCCATAAGATTACAGATCTTCATATAACAAGATGATCTGCTAAGTATACATGGGAGCCTGTAACATTTCACCTGCAGGGCTAATCACACAGTATGAAGGCAAACTGAAAGTGCCAAAACTTGAAACAAGTTATGTCAGACACATACCAAGAAACACAACTTTGAATGTTGTTTTGCTAAGCTTGTATTACAGCTAGAATTTGAGGTGTGTGTGTAACAGTCTTACATGGTAGATACATCATTGAAATGCTTTGTGGAAACCACTGTAGAAAGCAAAGGGAGCTTTAAATATATGTATGTCTAGTGTATACAGAAGGAGGCCATTGAATCTGTAAGAGCTTACTTTCAAAGGTGTTGATCTATCACCACAAGCTCTGCAGAAGGCAATATAGCATGATCATTAGTATTTTAATGCAACAAGTAGTAAGCTATTACTGACACTGTCTGTTGTTGGCCTTTGTCTTGAGCTTAGCTTGACTCCTTGGATATTAGTGGCTTATTCAAAAGGTTATTTTAAGTAATCCTATGCTAACAGAGCTCTTAACAGCAGCTGAGGATAGTTTTCTGTAGTTGTGGAGTCTTGACAAATTCCCTAGGAAGCATGTCACAGAACCAAGCAGAGAACTGGGTGCTTAATCCTACATTTTGTATGTACATACAGCTCCTGAACAAGGGTATTATAAAAGGGAATATGCTCAACTGACTGTCAAACCAAAAATTATCTTTTTCTCTCTTCCTGGAAAACCTGTCTGGAAGTATAAACTGCATAGACCACCTGTTTGTTCTTATGGTCAAGTTAGGGCCCTTCAGTAGTGCATTTCCTTTCAAACTTCTGCTGTACTGCCTGAAAATAGATCACCAACTGTTTATGTTCTCTTACCTTAGCATTATGGATACCATGCAATTTATGGGTTTTGAGGATGTGCAGGTGGCTATTTGCTTACATACACCCTGAAGTGAAGCAAGCAATGTTAGAAGCTTTGCACTGCCTAATGAAGGTTTTACTAGTGGATGTGTTCTGAAAAAAAGCCCAAGTGGTTTGTGGCTTTCTTCTCTTTTGACAGACTCATAGCACAGTTTCAAATCTTGCATTCATTTTCTTCATGTAAGTACAGCTGCAGTGTTTTACACTGACATTTTCATGCTTTGGGTTATTTTAATTCCCATCTGTATCTTGACTGATATAAACTGTATTTCTTTCTGTCTTTTCCTATTCTAGCTATTAAAGACTACCATCTATACAATGCATAGACATGACTAGTAATAATTCCCTTTTTTTAGAAGGTATTCTTTGTTGTTTTTTACAAGACAAGTATTCTCTGTGTTGTGCTGCTAGTTCTCTCCATCTATATTCAAAACGAATAAGGATTGTGTGGGTCAATGTTGTTCATTAGATTTTATCATTCTTACTAATTAGCTGTTTTAGAGAGCAGTGTAGCCACAGATCAAGTACAAGTATGCAGGTAAATTTTTGTGATGCTGATGTAAAACAATTGCATCTGATCTGATTTAGAATTCTTTTAATCTGACTATGTTTGTAAATTACACTTCATTGAAATTAAAAGCTGCTGGTAGTAAATCAACTGTGAACAGTAAGATTTATTACAGACTTTGGATACATGCAGGGATATGTATCAGAATAGATAACTAGATATAAAAAGGACTTAATGTGAGGCATATGGAGTGCCAATAACTTTTCTTTATAGGAATTATTTTCATTATTATTAGAGTTTTGAAGCTTAATTTCCCTTTTTTTCTACACCATAACAGTAGAAGAATATTCCATTATATAAACGAAATGCATACATGTCATTGATTCCAGTATGTGCTGAGGGCTGCGCCTACAAAAGATTTTATATGTCTAGTTGGTGTGTGAAGTGTTTAAATCCAAAATTGAAATACACAGTGAAGCCTTCTCAACTTGAACCAAGACATTTCTTTAGGATCTCTATTTCTCTCATCTTAATCCCGCAAAGTCCCTCAAAGAACCTGTATTTTTGCTGCTGAGCAGAGAAAACAAATGCAGTCTTGAGTGTTTTACCTGCACCCTAGCCAGATTCATGTGTTGTTCATCTGCTTGGTTTACTTGCAGGACTTTTTTTGGCAGGTACCTGACTTGCTCGGTCCATGTTTGGCAGATGATGGGTAAGAGTTATTACAGTGTAGTGGTGGTGAGCAGTCTGCCAGAGTTTGGGAGAGGCAAGTTAAAATTCCTCTTCTGCCTTTATCTTTCACATCTTGCGAGAGTGCCAGTGCCCTAACAGTCAGGAGCTATTATCAAATAAATGCCATTCCGTGTTGTTATAAAGTGATAGCTTTATCCAAACAAGGTCATGAGTGCCTTGAAGGAGATTGGTGGCATACTTTATGCTTGAGAGTTATTTCACATAAATTCAGTAAACTAAACATGCAGGCCTTCTCTCTAGTGAGTGGAGTAAATGGCAATATTGTAGGTTGGGTTGAATTGTCTTCTGGAGGTGCCTACTGATATCCTTCAGTAGAGGAGAGACCCAGGCAGCTAATTTTTAAATAGCTGAAGTCAGATAAATTAGTCCAGCCCTGATGGGTACATCTTAAATTCCAGCCTAGGTTCCTATTCAGGGACGACTTAGTCGAGACAAGCCAGCTGACCCAGCATTTCCTGCACAGCACCACATCCATCTCCCAGGCCTGACTGATAGATACACCTTGGCCTCTGAAAACCTCACACCTGACCTTCTTGGCCTGGCCTGCACACTGAAGCTTTCAATATTTGATTTTTCTTGAAACCATACCTGAAGAAGGCAACAAGGCTGCCGAATCCTTTCTGTACTGGGCCCTTCTCCCCTCCCAAAGGAGGTCTGTGTGCGGTCGGGGGGAGAAGAGAAAAAAGAGGCGGGAGTCAGGGGACAAGAGGAAAGAAGAGATTCAGTGGGACCATAGTGGGTAAGGCTTCTAATCTTAATTTTGGCATTTAATTCTCAGACTGTTTACGTTTTCCAGTGAATGATAGAAGGCATATAACATACATCTGCATAGGAGCAAGGGCTGTGTTTTCTAATTAATGTGTTTTACCTTTTAGGCTGTCCTTGGTGTGTCCCTTGCTGCCATTACCATACAAGTGTTTTACAGAAAGCAGAAGTTTCAACAGGTGAGATTGCCAAAACCCTTAAATACTCTGCAGCCAAATTATTAATGTGTTTGACTAGAAAATAAGAGATTTGTGTTTGTTGGAATCCCCTCTCTAAATTATGTGAAGGAGATGTTTAAACAAATGTTTCCTGCTTTCTTGGTTGACTGTATCTAGCCAGCAACCAAGCACCATGCAGCTGCTCACTCACCTTCCTCACAGTGGGATGGGGGAGAGAATCAGAAGAGCAAAAGTGAGAAAACTCGTGGGCTGAGATAAAGACAGTTTAATAGGTAAAGCAAAAGCCGTGCATGCAAGCAAAGCAAAACAAGGAATTAATTCACCACTTCCCGTTGGCAAGCAGGTGTTCAGTCACCTCCAGGAAAGCAGGGCTCCATCCCAAGTAACCGTTACTTGGGAAGACAAACACCATAACTCCCAACGTCCTCCTTCCGCCCCTTCCTTCTTCTTCCCTCAGCTTTATATGCTGAGCATGATGTCATAGTGGTCTGGAACATCCTTTTGGTCAGTCGGGGTCAGCCATCCTGTCTGTGTCACCTCCCAACTTCTTGTGCTTCTCCAGCCTTCTTGCTGGTGTGATGCGGTGAGAAGCAGAAAAGGCCTTGGTTCTGTGTAAGCACTGCTCAGCAGTAACTAAAACATCCCTGTACTATCAACACTGTTTTCAGCACAAATACAAAAACATAGCCCCATACTAGCTACTGTGAAGAAAATTAACTCTATCCCAGCCAAAACCAGCACACTGTAATAATCATTATCCTGCTGGGTTTATCAGCTTTTATCTGGCAGTGATAAATGAAAGTGCAAGCTGCCTCCTTAGCTGGGAACTCTGGTAGATGAGAAGAGCACTACTTCTGAGCTGGAGTTGTGAAGTCCTATGAGAATTTTACCCCAGTACTTCCTACTGGATAGCTAAAAGCTAAAAACTCTTGCTTTGGATCCTTACTTGCTTCAAGGTGTCTCACTCTCAAAACGTCTAACTAGATAGCAGTGCAGCCTAAATGTCTGCATGCTATGCTTCCTAGCACTGCAGTGGCTGAAGTGTAGGTCCAGTATATGACTTAAGTGATTTTAAAAGCTAGCTGAAATCATTGCAGATGCCTGTAACATCCTCAATACAAATAGCTCAGTACCTACCTGTATCTGATTAAATCCTTTAACTTGGCCTCCCTTTTATAAGAACCCCAAAAGCCTGGTCCAGCAGCTGTCCTTCCTCAGAACAAATGCTCAGCTTTTTCATACCAGTCTGCTTAGAAGCACATGAGACCTGCCTTTAAAGACTGTGTTAGGATTGAAACACATCACTCCCACTTTGTATAATTGGGGTAGCATCTCATGTCAAAGGAATAACTCTCTCTCTAACCCAGTCTCTCTGTAGAGATAGTCCAACAGTGGGAAACCCTCCTGGTGGCTAGGGCAAGTGGAAAAGTAATGTACCTCATTGTCTGTGGTGCCGTCTCTAATTTCTTTGTCCTGACCTTGATGCAGTGCCAGTGGTTTGGCATGACCTGCCTTCATCTACTCTTTGCTTCTTCAGGTGCTGCCAGTCATCTCTCCCCAGCTTCCTTAAAACATGATTAACTAATTCCCTGTAAAATAAGTAAGTTGATACTAAACTATGAGAGGTAGGTGATATCAGAATAGACTTTTTGAAAAAATAATATTTGGGGCTTTTTTCATTTAGTTATTTTACAATACTTTAGCAATTATAAATCCTGTAAAAAGGCCCTAATAATTAAACTGTGGCTTGCACAAGTAGAGTTTGTGATTCTTTGGAATGCCACCATTTCAGAATATATATATATATATATATATATATTTAATGTGCATATAAAAAAGTCACAAGTCTCACCTCTTCTTGCAAATGAGATGGCCTTTATGTATGCTAAAGAGATCAATACACAGTCCCATTGGGAAATCAGATATAGATATTCCTCTATAATAAGAATATTTAGTGAAAAATCATTTCAGATGCACCTACGTCTATGGCAATCACAGTCTTCCGCTCTCCCCACAATGAGTTAAGGCTCCTCAGTCAAAAAATACCAAGTCCTTCAGTGATGACCCTCTGCGTTTGAGTCCTTGAAAGTTTTCTACAAGTAAACATGCATGTCCATTGACAGAAATGCTAAGAGATCTAAGAGATTTTTCTTTGTCAGCAGAGCTTCAGCTAACCCTTGTAAGATTGTGGACTACTTTTTAGCTTTCTCTACATGCATTATTTTTTAATGTTGACCTGTTCAGAAAACCTGGGAATCCTGATGTGGCTGTTTCACTGACTGAAATAGAGGACCCTTACAAATGGAAAAACTTTCTACTTCTGGGTTTAGACTCTGGTAAAATATCTGAATTCACAATTACAAAAAACAAGCCAAGTAGAACTTTGTTGAAAAAAAGTGTTAGGATATTGCTCCTACATTGTCTGATGGGAGCAGAAGTGCATAGTGAAATCTCGTTCTGCACATTTCAGAGGATTTTGCTTTGGCTTATTTCTACACTGGCTTGAACAGAGCAAACAGCTGTCAGCATCTGGAGTGCATTACATGATCTTCTGGAACACTTTTTCCCATTTAGTTTCACCAGGAAAGATCCATTTCATCTAGTCAGAGACATGAACCAAAGCATGGTAAGAAGGAGGGGGAAATAAGGAGGTTCACGTCAAAAGTGAAATCTTACCAGCTCTTTCAATATTAAGAAAAGATCACTTGTCTGGTAGTGCTGACAATTACAATGCAAATCCTTAAAATCAACATGCTATGTAGTGTCTCTCTGGGTAAAAAACAACAGCCAAAACCTGCAACCCTGCAATCTAAAAGCAGTTCATTTATAAGTGAACAAGTTGTTAGTCTGATGACAAGAAGTAAAAATCTTCCCAAATTCAGCTTTGCTCAGAGGATATTTTTACTGGATATTTAAATAGCCAGTAGTTAAATGACAATATAGTCAATAGTGGTCTCTGGTGGAGTACTTGCATTAAATATACAGCTGCTAACTGCAGTTTAATTGTGGACAATAAAGGTTATCTGACAGTCATTAATGAAAATTCCCCAGATAGATAACAATTTAGGTGGGTGTCCTGGTTTCAGCTGGGGTAGAGTTAACTGTCTTCCTAGTAGCTGGTACAGTGCTATGTTTTGAGTTCAGTATGAGAAGAATGTTGGTAACACTGATGTTTTCAGTTGTTGCTCAGTAGTGTTTAGACTATAGTCAAGGATTTTTCAGCTTCTCATGCCCAGCCAGGGCACCTGACCCAAACTGGCCAACAGTGTATTCCATACCATGTGACGTCCCATCTAGTTTAGGAACTGGGAAGTGGGGGCAGGGAATCGCTGCTCGGGGCCTGGCTGGGTGTCGGTCGGCGGGTGGTGAGCAGTTGCCCTGTGCATCATTTGTAAATTCCAATCCTTTTATTACTACTGTTGTCATTTTATTAGTGTTATCATTATCACTATTAGTTTCTTCTTTTCTGTTCTATTAAACCATTCTTATCTCAACCCCCGAGTTTTACTTCTTTTCCTGATTTTCTCCCCCATCCCACTGGATGGGGGGGAGTGAGTGAGCGGCTGCGTGGTGCTTAGTTGCTGGCTGGGGTTAAACCACGACAGTGGGGTATTTTTCTGCTCCCCTCAGCAGAGATCTTGGAGACTAAGTGTGCACATGAATCAGTATGTACATAGAGACCCTGCTTGATTTTCAGTCTCAGGATACCATTTTCGGATGTGCCAAAGTGACTTTATGTGGTGGTTTAGAACTTCTAAGACAATTAGGCATTTCTCCATCTTGAATAAAGAGCATATCCACTGACAATCCTTTTCACCTCTGTTTCTTATCCATAAAGTAAGCATTCAGTCTATCCTACTCATAAAGGGGCAATAGAATTCTTTCATTCATTTATTTCACCCTTACACATAACTTTGAATATAGGGATTAGAGTATCGTGTATCAGCTTTGGCTGGAGGACTGCATCCCTGAATCTTGGGAAAGCTCTTTCCCCTGCCTGTGCCCTCCAAAGCTTTGTTTCAAGCTCATAGCAGTGACCAATAACTGCATTTTTCTATAAAGGATCAAAACACTTCTCAGCTTCCTTACACTGAGTGCCTTGTGCTGTCAAGGAAGCAGTGGAGCTGAAGTTACCATTTCATCTCTAGGTTTTCAGCAATGCCTTCCCACTCTGACACCCACAAATCTAATTCAGGCAAGCAGATATGCAGCCCACAAGAAAAATACAGTATTCCATTGTGGAGTTAACAGAGCTTTGTGTTCTCACTTTCCTACGCTTGGAGATTTTCTACGTAGACTGAAGAAATTCACAACATAGCCCTCTACACGTGGATAATACCTAACCCTTTTCTGGTGTTATGTCAACAGAAATCTTGCCAAAGCCACAAGGGGAAATAAAAACATCAACGTTGGCATGTGGCAGTGAAGGTGCAAATGATAATGCCTACAAGATTGAACCCTGAAGGAAGACCAGCATAGAAATGTATCCTCTTGGATGTAGGCAGGAGATAGCACTGAGCTGCTCAGACCTCTGAAGCCAGGGGGTAGTGTAGGTGTGTGATCAGAAGCAGAAATACAGAAAGGCAGTAAATTTTAATATATGAGGCCCTTCAGGTACTACTGGATTAGGCAACAGCTGTGTGCAGGCTCTGAGGACTGCAATATTGAATCCAGGTTTCTCAATTCTTCAGTGATTAAAGGCTGTAATCTGTGTAAGGTAACAAACTTCTATTTTTGCAGATGAGCCTGGATTTTGAACATCCACAAGTCCATGGGACCTGACGAGATGCATCCCAAGATCCTGAGGGATCTGGCAGATGTAGTCGCTAAGGTGCTTTCTGTTGTGTTTGAAAAGTCATGGCAGTCAGGTGAAGTCCCTAGTGACTACATGCTACATGCATGTAGAGAGGCACCCAGTCACAATGATCTTCCAGAAGGGGTGTGAGAGCTTTTGCCATCATGCAGTCCTCTCTGCACATCCTTGTTTGTGTGCCTACTCTTGAGGCAGGTCCCCTTCCACCCTATTCTACTAGCTGCAGGGTCCCTCCTGTCTACATCACCCTGTGCCCTTTGCTTGTCAATCTAGGCTACAACTTCCTTTCCTGATTGTGGATCATCGTCTCCCTCCCTTGCTGTTCCTAGTTTAAAGCTCTTCTCACCAGGTTGGTGAGACTTGACAAAGGGATCAAGATGTTTTGTCATACTCAGTCAGGTGGGACCAATTAGCAGTCCTTGGTCCTCAAAATGGCCTGGCAGTCATAAAAGCCGAAACCCTATAATTGATACCAGCTGCAAAAGTGGTTGTTGACCTGCAGGATCTATCTAGTCCTCCTCAAGCTCCTCCTTTTATGGGCAAGTGACACCAGTGTGCCCTGGTGCCCTTGGCCCTCGCTTCCAGAGCCGTGTAGTCATTCTTGCTATGCTCGGTCTGCCCTGGCTGCACTGCTGGTGCTCATGTGGACGAGCAGCAGTGGGGAATAGGCCGAGAGCCAGAGAAACCTTGGCAGCCTCCCCACAATGTCCTGGACCTGAATCCCTGGCAAGCAGCAGACCTCCTAGGTCGGGTCAGCAGATGGAGACCTTTGCGCCACAGCAGGCAGTTCCGCACTGCTATCACTTGCTACTTTCCCCAGCTGCCATGGGGCTCAGGTGCAGCCAGGTGGGGTGCTTCATCAGATGCAGCTCCTAACCCCTCATCTGCTACCAGGACACTGAATCTTTTCTGTAGGTGAAGACCTGCAGGTGGGGCAGAATACCCTCCTGGGACTGAAAGCCACCAGTTTCCAGCCTTTGCCTTCCTGAGAGTCTTCATTTCCCACGCCTGTATGCACAGACTCTGCCTGCTTCCTCAGGTACAGCAGGGGTTCAGGCTTTTGAAGCCACAGCATCTCTGAGAGGCTGACACATCCCTTATTGCTATCAGGAGACATGATTAAGCCAGGTCAAGCACAAGTTAACAAGGCTGAGAAGCACTGCCCTAGACTTTAATTAATGCCAGTGGATTGCTGGGAAAACTCTCCTTTGCTCTTTGTCTGCTTTGCTCTTTTTCATGAACCCTAAGGGTTGCACAGTGTTATCATGGTATTATCCAAATCCACGATGAAAGTTTCACTTTATCCATCAGCTGAGACATTGATACAAACGTCTTCTCTTGGATTCTATGACGCTTTGCTCCTCTATTCTCACCCCTCTTTCTGATGCTGCAAGCTTTCCTAGAAATACTCATTACAAGCAATAAAATACATCAGAAATAGCCACAATGACCTCCTCATATTTGTGCCATAGTGGTCATTTTTAGAATCTGATTTTTCTTTCAGTGGGAAAATAAAACAGGGCTCACTTCACAGTCCAGAAAGATGTGAAATTAATTGTACGAACTGTCTAGTTCTCAAATTTTCTGTTTTGGAATTCATGACAAGAAGATTGCTCCATTCTGGTACTCAAAAGTACATCTAACATATTTTACATACGAATTAAGTTTGAGAGAAATACACAGACCACAGGAAGCATGAAAATTTCACCTGTCAAATTGAACTACTCAAAAAGCTGAAAATAAATACAAATAATCTTATGGTTATTCCTCAAATATATAACATCTAATTAACAATCTAACATTCCCAATGCTTCAGGAAAAGAAATCATTCATGTTAGAAGCATTCAGGGTACTGTATTCTTTGAAATTACTGACCATTGCTAGTAAATTTAGAGAAATCAGTATTTGGTATTTACATATGACTGCTCGTGCAAACATTTGTAAATAGATTTCTTTTAATCATTTAGGTATTAAGCTTTCACAGGCATGCAGTCTTAAAGTGGAAACTGTGCTCTGAATTTTCCATGGGAAGCATTTCAGCAGCTCCCATGCTGTGCAAGGTAGCTGGAAGTGCAGCTCCCTCCAGTGGCTTCAACTGCTGCTCTGCATATCTGGCAAGAGAAGAAACATTCCCACCCCATCTTCTACTCAAGATGAAACATGGAACCCCAATTATAAAAATGTATCATCTCTATCATATGAGAAGATTGAATAGCAGTGTAAAGGAGAAAAGAAAGTATATCCTGTTACAAAGACTACATCATTTAAAGTGAATTTACAAAACAAAATGAAGCTGAGCTCAGTAAATAAACATGCACTTCAAGCAGTACTTTCTGATTAGCAAATAGAGCAATACTTTCTGCTCACTCCTAAAAATCGCTCCATATTTTCCCTTTCTAAAATCATGTTAAACGGAAAAAACCAAGAGCACTTCGTATCTAAAAAAACAGTCATAGAAATAATAAAGCACTTGAGAGATTTGAAATGTACAAACAAGCATTTACAGTAGCTGCCGTAGGGCTGTTTCTTGGTGACATATATGAAGGGAAGAAGTAATCATGAGGAAGAAATGAGGATACTTCATCAGAACTTGTCTTTTCAGGCATGTTCTACTTAATCAACTGCATTCAATAAGTACAGCAAATTGTTCTGTCTGATCATTTTTACTGAAGTGACAGAACAAAGCACTTATTTTTAGTATAATACAGAATATTTGGTGCAAATGGAGAGTACCTCACTATCTCATTAAAATTCTTAATTGAGAGGTTAAAAGCTAACAATGCCTAAAACAGCTGGTACTGTGTCAGATCTTTGCTAATTTGTATGCCTGTGTGAGAGTCCTGGAGTAAACATGAAAGCGCTGGAATTGTCAGGAAAAGGACAGGTGTGACATCTCTGCATTTGCTGGGAACCACTAATCTGAAAAGATATCCCCAGGGTGGGCTGTGTGCAAAAGTTTTTCAGTTTTTCTGCGCTCTTTCACTGCTTTTCTTAGGGGGAAGGAAAGCTATGTCTACATTAGTAAGTCATGCAGTGCAGTAGGAGTGGGTTTGCAGAGTCAAAAAAGAAATAAAAAAGAGTTGAGGACCCAACATCCATACCACACACCTTTGGGGAGAATGGAGTTGCATCAGTTGAGCTTCATCTGCTTCTGTGGCCTGGGTGCTTGGGAGGGTGTCTTCCCCTTTGGCTTTATCTGATGATAACCAGGCTTGTGCAGAGAGAGGTTGTTCAACAGTGCAAATCAAAGTCCAGAGAGTGGAAGGGATCAGGAAATGCACTTCAAAAATCTACTCCTTACTCAATCTAAAATCCTATCATAGATGCATAGGGTGTTTGCCAAGTATTTCACATTTTCTGGAAACTTCTGTACATCCACAATGATAACATCAGGCACCTGGCTCAAAAGAATCTGAGAACAATGAGGAACTCAAACCTTTTAAGTCAGTGATATAAAAGTTCTGAGTTATTGAAAGTAATAAACCAGAATTGACAACATATATTTTGGGACAAGAGGATCTGAAAAAAATTTCTTCCTTACTAGGCTCCCCAAAATAATATTTCCACTAATAAGACAGAATTTCCTTTTACATATGACTAAATGGATATGCTGTTATCCAAAAATCTCAGATTCTGTAGAATCTGAAGCCTCCAAATTTAGGTGGTCAGATGGTTATAAAATAAACAATTATAATTACTGAGTTGTGGGTGCCATAGCTATTTATCCCGCCCCGCCGTAATTATTCTTCAAGATGTTGCAGTTGAAGAATCAGTTATGACAGAGTGAATAATGTCCTGTAGCATCCATCAGTCTCTGTTTGGGTGGCAAGGAGAGGTCGTTGGCAGAGGATGTTTTGTGTTTTCTTTAAATAGCTGTAACCACACAACTCTATCTAAATTGCCTGTTTCTCCCATACTCCCAAGAAGCATGAATGGAGGGGCAGGCCATGAGAGCCAGGTGCTGTTGACTGCCACAGAGCACACATGTTCTTTCATCTGCAGCTGTGTTCTAGCATTTCTGTGAATGACCATGGAGCAACTTCTTTCACAGCTGGCTGAAATTCAGATTTTTTCACTGTCTCTGTGGAACAGTTATTTCAGGGCCAGTCTTCCAAACCTGATATCTGTGTTGCAGCTAGGTTCAGTGTTTGGCAAACATCAAAAGATTTGATTCCTTACATACTTACTTTGCTGTCACACTCCTAAAGCAGATGGAAGATACACTGGAGTAGTCATCCACAGTGTTTGGTGAGACAACTAACTACTTTGACAAAACGCTTTCCACAGATGATGCCAGTTACATAGCCCAAAGGTTGCTTATTCTGTCACTCTGTGTAATTTTGGCATTTGGGAATACCAGGGTATTTATATGTGGGACACCAGCAAGACCAATAATGTTTGGCCAGATGTCTAATGTTTTCAGTTTTAAGATTACATTCAACCACTTGCCATCTTTACAACAGATGGGAAGAGAGAACCAAGTTAAAGTTGCAGCTGTTCTGTATTTTCTCCCTCACAGAGATACAGGCAGGAGTCTGAGTCTCACTCATGAACCTGATGGGCACTTCTGTTGAAAAAATTCCAGAAGAAGCTATTTGGTCAGAACAACATTGATGCACTGGACCTCTAAAGCTGAACTTTAAAATTTTCATTCAACTTAGCACTCAAGTTTCCAAGTGTGAAAAAGAGAGGAAGATCATTACACATGCATTCCTACTCTAGAGAAGCAGGGCTACATCTGTACCCAGTTCATTTTCAACGTTTGTGAAGTGACGTGTAACTTCAAACAGATCTCCCTCAACATGCCTGTTTTCAGCTTCCTCGTTTTGTTTCTCACATCTGCTAAGTATTTTACTTTTAAGCCAAGAGCCAATGAAAAGACTTGGTTTAGTAACCAGAATTCCCACATGCTATTTTTCAGACAAGTGAATGAGCTTGTCTAATCTCCCAGCTTGCCCCAACAGGAACATCTGTCACTGGCCATGCTTGCCTTCCTGCTGCAATCAGAGATCCTTCATGGAGGACTCAGGAACAAGCTAGGAGAAGAAATCCTAGGTGAAGAGATCTGAGTCAATGCTGATGGCTGAAAGGATATATTAAGGGATAAAGAAACACCGAATAAATTGTAGTATTTGGAACCACCAAGTAAGGATGAAATAAAATACTCACATTAAAGTATTTTGGTGTTCAAAAGACATTACTACTAACAGATGTATGTCTCATATCCCCCTTGTTATGCTGGGATAACACCAATTCATCTCATAAAACATACATTTTAAAGTGTTTGCAGTACTAAATTGACTATATCACTGCACCTGAGAAGAAATGATTAGTTTTTTATTCTGTGATCATACACTGAATAATGATAAAAGAAATACTGAATTTACTTCATGCACTGTCTGCAGTGGATGAAGGGGCTTTCCTAGAAGTAGTAGTTTGGGGCTCTGTCATTAAAGTTGCATCATGAGAATTGCATAGAGAGGTCTGAATTAAGATTCTGCAAGCAAACTTAGTTCTGGAATCTCCTAACTTCTAAGTGATTTGTTTTGCAATTATGCAAATGTCAAGTCATTCTTACATTTATGGAAAAAAAATTAAAATACTGTCATCTAAAAATATCGTGCCTCAGTTTTGAATGTTTACAGTGTATTTATTGAAAACGTTTATTTTGTAAAAAAAATGGTAGGCTGTTAGTCCATCTGTTTATTCTGTATGTTATTATATTACAAACCCATTTATTAAGCCTTTGGGTTATGAATGGAAGAATAACTTGACTCACAGTTAATGTAAACAAATTTCAAGTTAATAATGACAATGTCTTTTTGTATTTATGGAAACATAGGTTGTAGTTGTAATAATAAGGTCTGTTTTGAGTTTTATGCTTAAATAACATTGTCGTCCTTATCAAGAATAATTTTCCATCAAATTGCAAGAGTCATCCTTAAGTACAGATGGAATATTAAAAAATTTAAAAGCAAATTGGATAATTTACAAGTAAATTGATGCTATAACTTACATCATACTTCCGTGTTTTCAGTACTGCAACTTGAAATAATAGAACCTCTTTAAACTTCACACATTTTCCCATTGTATTTCTATGACAGTACAACTAGGGTTGGGTTTTCTCCTGCATGCAGTCATGATTATGGAGTTTCTCCAGAATTTTAAAACTGCAGAAGGGCATTCATCTATGATTGTCCGAGGCTACATCCTTGAACTTTGCAAAGGTAACTATTTCAAGAGATACACATACTTGCAGACTGTAATAATTGGGCCTACTTTGCCTTTCAGATAATTTCATATTCATTTGTTCTAGTATTCTGGCTGTATTCTTGTCTGAAAACAAATATTATTCATCTTATAATGAATTCACTTAATTAAAACAGAATGGGGAAGGCTGCACTATCAAAGATAACATACCAGATAGAATGGGAGTTCATACTTTAAAAACTTGACCAGAATGTGCTGGAATATGTAGGACCTACAGGGTGATCTGTTCTGTTAGCTCATGGACATACACTCCAAACATCTCTCTTCGGTCACTAGCTAGAGACTGTCCCAGTAAACACATTTGAAGGGAAGAATAAAGTTTTAAAGCACCAAACTAGAGAATGCAGTGCTTCATGTGCATTTTCTTTTTCTTACTCAGGAAAGAGTATCTCTTTCCTGCACGTGCTTCCCTCTAGCATTAAGGTTAATGAGTATCTGAATCCTAACTCTTCAGATGTATTTATTTGGAATTTGATGTGACTTAGTGAACCTTTAAGATCTTGTGAAGGTAAAGGAAATTTTCCAGCCCTGTTTACTTTCATGCTAGGAAAAAGACTGGATTAGACCTTACCCTTCTAGATTTGATAGTTTTGGTAGACTTCAGTGAGGTAGAATTACAATTTTCTATTTGAGATCTTTTAAAACTGATCTGCCTATTCTGTTCTAGATAGACAATCTATCTGCAGATTTCATTACAGGAAGAATATAATCACCCCCCACCAATCTAATTTAGTTAAAAATTTAAAACAGAAAGCTATCTCTCAGATTAACAAATTCTTTGCAAACAGTACCAAAAAGAGATGGAACAGGTGGTTCCAGACAAAAGAACTGAAAGGCATTTAAGGCTGTGGCCTTCTGAGAGTTTTATTACGGATGCTCAGTGCCATGGTAGTTGTGCATGTTGCTCAGTCATCGACCACATTTCACAATTCCAAGATTCACAAGACATAGCACGTAATTATGATACTGATAGACATAGATAGTTTCACAGAATATATTCTTAAGTATATCAGAAACTTCTAATATAAGATTAAACTGAGCTTCACTTAAAAGAATGATGACTTGATATGCTCACAAAAATCAGAGCTTTGAAGTTCTCTCTGCTCCTCTGTGATTAAAAGGAATGTTAAAGAAACATTTGTTAATTGGTCTATATGCTACAGGTGGTCACTTATCAATGCTAGGATTAGTGCAAACCAAAACCAGTAGCTAATTTAAGTGATGAGTGAGAAGATTACTTTCCAAATGCTCCAATGACTTCAGCAAATACTAACTCTGTTGCAGTTAAAACTTAGTTGAGGTCTTAGACTACTGCAGAAATAAAAGCTAATTAATTTTTTACATGTGATCAGTGGTATATGATTTTCTGACATGAGTTCCGGATGTTTATTTTGAGAGAAGACAGACTTAAAACTGAGCTTGCTGTAAAACCTATGACAAACATAATAATTACTTTTAGCAAATAAATAACGTCCAAGTATTTTCTTTGGGCTTCAGCCTTAGTGCATGAACTCAATCGAGATCAAAATTTAAGCTGCCTAACAGGACCAAAAGTTTATATTTTAAAACCTCCTTAAGTCTTGCATCAGCAATTTCCATAAGTCTTCAATAATTATGGATTTTTCAGCTCACTTTCAGTAAAGCTCATGAAACAATTTGACAGTAGCTGCTCTTAGGATGACAATTTTTTTATTGTAGTATTTCATCCACTGTTAAACTACTCTGATGGTCTGCAGAACTGTCAAAAACAGGGCTGTTGCAACATTAAGCAGCATCTGTATTAAACCTTCATGCTGTAGATTACTCTGGTTTTACCAGTTCTAGCAGTTTTGCGAGTTCCTTGTTAACAGCCTAAGAACAGACTTGCACCGTATCTCACCTTCTCATTCTCACCTTCATTTTTCTACATGATTTTTAGCCTAGCAGTTTAATTACAGTAAGACCCATCTTAGCTGTATGAACTCAGCTGTATGAATGTATATAAGATATAAACTCTTCATTAAGCATTTCCCAAGAACACAATATGCTTCACAGAATCCTAGATATGTTACATGAGTAACTTTTCCCCTGGGATGTCTTCCTTTTCTATTCTCTGAAGATTGCCTTGGTTGATTTGGAGGAAGAGCAATCTGCCCGGGTTTCCAAAATCCGCACCAAAATGAGAATTCAAGCTTTGATTTTACAGGGATGCACAAGCTTCGCTAGCCAGCCAAGAGTAAAGGTGGGCATTGGCTAGCAAAAGAAACAGCACATTTCAAAAAAAATCAGCTGTGGAGAGGCTGCAGGCTACGTGCATGAGTGCAGTGAGTTAGAGGCCCTGGAGAAAACAAATTGATTGGAGGATGTAGTTAAGGGCATTGATGGAAAGCTGGAATAGGGTTGGGAAGATGGATTCAGAAGCAGAGCAATGGTGAGAGGGAGAGGAAGGCTGAGAGAAAGGCTTTCCTTCCTTGCCTCTGGGGTAGGCTGACAAAAAACACACACTGAGGGTGAAGCTGTGGGATGGGAATTTGGGCTGGGAGCATCAGGGGCATTCAGTACCAGGCTGGGCTTGGATACTTCAGGTTTGAATAGTAGGGGTCAGAGGGACTAGCAGTACCCTGGAACACCATCTACCCAGTGATCACTTGGCTGGCACCCAAGAAATACAAACTCATCTGACTCCTTTTCCCCACAAAGTGTAGCCAGGCACTCCATACACAGCTGTTAAGACTTTCCTCCTTCCAGCAATGCCCTCCTTTTTGTTGGTGCAAACATGGTACCTCTAACTATATGGGATCAATGGTGGTAATGCCCAGCTGTCAAAATTACGTTACACCAATTTGCTCAGGTTTAAGATTAATATTTTTGGCAGGAAATCCTAAACAGAAAAATATTTCATATGGCTTTAGTCAGCAGTGCGTATTTTCACTGGCTTTCATTTACAATCTTCACAGAAAAAGGCACTATATTGTAGTAAAAGTTTGCAAATCAATTCCAGAATACAGCTGGTACAGCTGGATTAACTTTCTCAGTAAGAATGTGCCCATGCTGTGGCTTGCCAACCAGATCTGGCCCATGGTCCATCCCTTGCAGACTTCTTTACCAGAGGCCCTTCAAATGTGGCCCAAGATTGACCTGTGCAGTATATGAATTGTTCTGGCAGTCTGTGTCCTGCTGCCCTTTTCTCTAAGTGCTGCAGGGTCCTCTGTGGCCATGCAGTGGGAGGCAAAGTGATCGGTATCTTATTTATATTCAGTCATGTAACAGACAACATACACTGCCAAGGAAACACTTCCTGAAGGTTAGGTGAAATGGACCATTACTGCCTGACTATTGGTATGTCCATGATATGCAGAAGAGATATCTTCTATGCAGGTCCTGTAATGGAAGGGAGGTCCAGGGGCACAGGAACTTCCATATGAGGCCATGTTACTTGCTGTGGCCAAAGGTTGTGGGTTGCTTGTTACAGAAAGATTAAGCAGTTAACCCAGGTTCAGAGCAGCTACTTCACATGCAATTCTTATATGTTATTGTAGAGCATTACATGGCTACATTTTTTTCTTATAGCTAGAATAATAGAAGTACTGCCATGAATCAAGCTTGGACTAAGTAGTTTGGGGTTACAGTTAGATCTCAGGCGTTGACTAAACATAGAATTATAATTAATTGCTTTGAAGTTTCTTCATAAAATCCACATAACACTTATGTATCTCAAAGGACTGCTGCTCAGTTTGACTTCCTGTGAGCAATTAAGATTCATGATGGTATGTCATATCTTCTTTAATGGAAGAAAACAAATTTGAAATAGTCTTGATAATCCACAATAAATGCATGCAAATTTTCTGTATTTATATTTATGTAAATAGTGAAGATTTGGAGTAAACTGAAAATTAGGCACTTGACCAGGACTTGCCCATTTTCTGTAAAACAACACCCCCACCCCCAATTTTTTCTACCATATATCTCATAACAGAATATGAACAAATATCTGATTTTAAAAAATATTCTGCTGCCATATTTTAAGTGGGAATTATATTGATTGTAATATAAATTGAAAGCCCTAGTGCTGAGCTTTAGAGTGTAAAACAAAGTAAGCAACTTACACAAGAAGTTTGTGAAGATGCTACAAATAATTAAAAAGCAGAAGTATTTTCTTTGTATGTTAGGTTTAGAAATAGTTATTTTTCTCTTCAACAGGACAATGGCAATTCTTACTTTTTTATGCTAATTAACAACCAGCATTAAATATCATTATTTATCCAAAAGCAGTGTTTCACTTGTTAAAAATTTTGAAAATAAAAAAATAAGATAATTACCAATAAATTGATAGGGTTAAGGGGTTGGAAAATACATGCTAGAAACATTATTTTAGTGTTGACCATATCCAAAGGAAGATCTTTCACTGACCCCATACAGTGTGAGAATGTAAGGATGGGTGGACCACAGTGTGCTCCCCATTACTCAGTTATTCTCAACTTTTATCTTAAGAAGAATAATTAGACTTCAGAGAAAAATTAAAAGGATAAGAAACAAATAACAAATTCCACTAACCTCCTCTTTTTTCTCCTCCTAGCAGTGTGTCACACATTTCTTAGCTACTGCTTCTGGAGCATTTCACAAATAAAAACTTCAGCATCAAGTTTTAAGAACAAAGCTTAAATTTCAGGTGGAACCATACTAGCTTGTTAGAAGAATGAAGAGATACAAGCGACAGCGCTAGATATCTGTCCCGACATAGTTCAGGAAAATAAACCTTGATCAGTACAAGTGAATGACTCATACCAGGTGTTACCTATTCTAACAGTCTTTACTACTCTGTTAGAAGCAAGAGATTGTCTACATTTACTTCTGTAAAGGTAAAAATGAAGACCTCATTTCAGCCATAGTACACAAAAAGAAGCTAGGATTTAATTAATTTGCAGTTCAAATAAAACTTGATCATGGAACAACTTTCAATAAAATGTCTCATCAGGAAGAAAAGCTGTATCAGGATGATCTCCTTTAGTGTCTTCAGCCTTACCCATCTTCCTAAGTAACAGTCATGTAACATCCTGCTAAGAAAAGCTGATGTCACTGAACACAACAGTAAGCATAATACTGGAGATTGAAACAGCTCCTTAAAATACATTGCTACAAGAGTACCCCACTGGGATTTTACATTTTAAGTGGGAACCCTACAGCTAAACAGTAAGGGCTATGGAGGTGAAAAGATCCATTTGCAGATGACAGAACATCATACAGGGACAAAACAAGCCAACTGAGCTCTGAAAAGAATGAAGACGGGCATCAAAGGTATTCAGCCTAGGGAGTCAGTGCTCTAGGTTGCTGTGCTGTCCATGTCAGGGCATACCCCTGTTGTAGGAGTGTCATGTTTCTGCAGGAAGTGCCATCCTTTTTTGGCTGGTGCCTGAATCCTTTGCAAGTCCTGTTCTTGATAGTAGTGAAAGGTTCTCAGAAACCACAAGCTGCTTGAGTGCCACTCGGACACCAGGACATCTGCACTGAAGGTCAAAATGGGGAAAACACAGAGTGAGTGTGAGCAGGTAGACGACAATGCCAACACACCAGCTGATGAACTAATGGCAACCAATCAGAGCATGCATTTCTCTGTCCTTAAAACTACTAGCAGCAATACAGTTTTTAATGTGCTTTTTCAGACTGACCAACAATCTACTCTTTTTAGGTAGTACTGGGAATGGTAGACTAGAAAAAAGTAATAGAATTAAGATGGAAATCTTAGACTTCCATGTGTAGTAGATGAAACACCTGAATCTTTATCAACAGCTACACAAGGACTTCTCTTGCAGTCACCAGAATTCTTACTTCCCAAAACCTCTTACAGACAGGCAACATTAGCATCCGATGGATGCTTCAGAACTGGACACGCTCCTTGAAGACTTTTCATTACAAATGAACAAAAGAAGGATCAAATCTATGTTTATGGAAAATTAATTATAAATGGCTTATTTGCAGAGAATACGGAATTCTCCTATAAGTAAGATACACCATAACAGTCAGCTTCATAAACAGTGGAAGCTATCTCCACCATCAAACTTTATACTTAGGACTTAATTGAAACCAGATGTGAAAAACTAACTGTTGCAAATGTGGTTTGTAGATCTGTAAACACCGTTGAATAAAAGTTAACACAGCCTAAGCAGACTAATTGCCAAAGATGCTAATCAAAGCCACCAAGTAAGTATTTTGTCTTGCTTATTTCAGAGAGACCTGAGGTAACGTTAACAAAACCGGATGCAGACTTATCATGTCACATTAGACATTCTCAGCCACAATGCCATAATATAGTGACACTGATGGTGAACCAGGCTTAGTGGGACTGCTCTATCTATTCTCTGTTGATGGATCTGTGCACTACTCAAGCAGTAACAGTCAATCAGTGGTTGGAGATGCTCCAGCTTCTAGTTTCACCACTGGAAGTGTAAGATGCATAGCACACATGCACAGCCTTGTCAGAGGCCACTCCACTGCCTAAACACTGCTTCAGCAATTAAGCTCAAAAGCAGAACAACTCAAAACCCTCCAGATCCTGGGAAGATGAAGAGTTAAGAAATGAAGCAGCATTAACTGAGTCCCAGCCTACATTAAATAAGCTCAAAACTTAAATGTGCAGCAACTGTACATACAGTGAGATCCTAACAAATACTCTCTGGACAGATTTTGGTTCTGTATTAATGCTTTCATATAAACCTGTTTAATTGGAAAAAATGCTCAACATTGCAAGAGCAGAGAAAAACTGAAGCCTCAGATACAGCTCCAACCACATAATACCAGGCTAAATAGCTTCCCTAACCGTCACAGAGCATACTAAAATTTAGTATGTAAGAGTTTAAAGTTTTTATGGGTAAACCTGAGAAAAAGTGACACTAGAGAAAAAACACAGCAGAAAACTACATGAGCCCACATAACCTTTTAGTTTAAATTTAATTTGTCAGATAGAAGTTATCTATGTACAATCAGTGTGCATTGTAACAATTCTGTCAATAAAGTCATTCAAATCTTCTAAAATATTAACCTGCTGCATAGCACATTTGACATTATTGCCCATGTTGAAGAGGGAACACAAATGGATTTACAATAAATTTTGGCTGATTTGGATTCTGAAGTGTTTAGTTATTTAAACTCTTTCTTTTAAACCAATGCACCTGAAAAGCTTTCCAGAGCACAGTTTAACTGGGTATTTCTTGCCATTTCATTACAATCACAACACTGACAGTTTAGTAGAAAAAAAAAAAAAAAAACAAACAAACCCAAAACAAAAAAAAAACCACCAACCACAAAACAACCACAAACAAAAAACCAAAAAAACCCCCCAAACATGTATCTAAAGTATCCAATAAAAAAGGAGCACTAAATGGAATAAAATGTTCCCTTTCCCCATTTTTACATTCTGAACGGTGATTTCATCAAGGTATTTTATTAAAACATTTAAGTACACTGATTTTGTTTCCATACTTGTGACAAGAAGGCCTGAGTTGGTGGGAAAAGGAACAGCCAAAAAAAGCCTGAGAGGGAAAAAAGCTCATTTAATTAATTTACAATAATTTACAGCCATTTGTCTGTGTTCTTCTTTTTTATTACTATTATTTTTTTGTTTGTTTGTTTTGTAAAAAGGCATTATAACTGATCACAAACAGGAGAAATCCTGGCTATTTTACAGTTATAGGTACAGAATTTAAATATTCAAGCTTGTGATGAAAAGCGGCAAGGTGGTCGCAGTGTACAATGTAAACAAGTAGCTTTGGAAAGTGAACAAAGTCCTTGAGAGTTAAGAAACAAAAGAAAATAAATTCCTCATTCCTTCCTGAAATATGAGCACAGGTCAGTGTTTAAAAGTTCATTTACAAACATAATTTAAAACGTGTTCAGCCTAAAACCACTTTGACATGAAGAGTTTTATAGTTAAGATCCAGTCTGAAAGGGGCAGTGTTGAGGTCCCTGTAAAAGTAAACATCTTCCATTTCTTAAAAAAGAGTGCCACAGCATTTGCAGCACAGTGCAGCATAAACTTTAAATACAAAAATATTTTTCTTCTGTTGGGATAATAGACCTTGCATCCTGGAAAGAAGTAACAATACTGCTACTGATAGAATATCCAGTCCATATCTTTCAAGTCATGTAAGGCAATTACTGTGTTAGTTTACTGTATATGGCTAAAAGAAGGTCCAGAAAATGTCAGTCTTTGTTATGTTTTCCGGCTACTCCATGTATGTTCAGGTGTACTTTTGTGATCTGATGAGTGCTCAAATGGAGATCTGTGTCCTAGGGGAGATCTTGAACCATAAGGAGACCTCTGATCTAATGGTGACCTTGGGCCACTACCCGAAGCTCTGTGGTCCATTTGCCAGTCTGAGTGGTACCTATAATCTCTAGAAGATTTATGATGGCTGTACTCTGAAGTGGAGCGGTGATCTGAATGTACCCTGTGGTCTGAATGGGAACGGTGATCTGAATGAGCCCGGCTGTCTTTTAAACTTGCTTCCAGGTTTGACCTGTGGTCTCTGCTCCTGTAGTCATCTAACTTTCTATGTTTACTATCACTGTAGTATCTAAAAAAATAGAAATTTTTTGTATTAGTGTTACTAAGCACACATTAAGAACTACAATTATGTCAAATCAACATAACTGCATTAGAGAGATATCATCTTTGCAATTTTGCATTGTTCAAAAAGATGTTTTGGTGCCTGCTACAAGCACACCACAAAACCAGGAAGGGAATTCTGAACAGATTTTAAAATTGCTGAAGAAACTCACCTGCTGTCTTGTTTGTAGTGATCCCAGTCTCTGTGATCTTTTCCATTGCTGAAGGCTGAATAGGGCCTTTTCCTAGAGTCACTTTTCTTGTAAGTATCTCCCTGGTGCCTGTCTTTATGGTGATCGTGGTATTGTGACAAATGTCTATCAGAAGAGTAACTGTCCCTGCTACTGTCATCATGGTTTGTATTCTCCTTCAGTCTTTCCACATCTGTTTAATAAAGCAGAGGTTAAAAGGAGGTCTCAAAGTCTTTTGTTCACCTAATTCAAACAGCCCTTTTACTGGTCAAATGTAAAGCAGTTTGAAAGTGACATTATAATTTGACAGAAACAAGATCTAAATAGTTGATAGACAAATGCACTAATGTGAACGAACTGGAAGAAACCTCAGAAGGGGGAAGCAAGCTAGAATGTACATGTGTAGGACTTGGAAACTGAACCTTTCAACCTCTTCATTCAGTCTATGAAGCTGTATGTGGCCCAAATGAGCAGTGAGTAGAGGTGCCTTTAGTAGAGCAATTTTAGACAGAAAGGTAGCATCTTCCTCTCTAAGAAGGGATGGCTTTGGCATGAGTAAAAATCTTCAAGGTACACCTTGTTACTGAAAGGCTTTCAGTGATATTCCTAAAATACATTATATTGATTTTAAGTCCATGAAAATATACTACAAGTGTTACATAACACAAGATAAAAGCAAATATTACAAGAAGACAGGTGTGAGAGCATAGAAAAATCAGTGTTATTGTCAACAATAAAAGACAGCCCACAACTAATAAACTGTAACTTCAAGAAATAGCTTGCTTTCTTACACGGTAGTGACACTAGAACAGCTACAAATAGGCACAGAATTTCCAAGAAATTTATGGGTTTTGAGTAGACCTCTCTCCCTCCCCAAAATTAAACACAAAAAATGTTTCCCAAGTTTTTTGGTTTTTTAAAGGATGGTCAAATAACTTGCTTAAAACAGTATTACCAGCTTCAGTCTGCACTCAGCTGGATTTCATCAGCAAACTAGTGAAGTTTCGCTAATCAGCCTATCTCTAGGCTGACAGATCTAGGGAGACAGATCTAGGAAACATGTGAAATGAAATAAACATGAAAACTGAAATATCTAACAGAAGAATATACTTAAGGTTTCTTACCTGGATTTCTAATTACATGTGTATTCACATTGCTGCTAATATTCTGGTCATTGTGTTGCTAAAACAGACAAGTACAAAAACTCATTACTAAATCCCAAATCCCAAAGTTCCCCTGAATTCATTAAAAAAATATCCTAACAAAAGAGACTATACAAACAGAAATACTACTTGAAGGGTATTTCTGTGTTCTTTATAATCCTTTAAATCTAACAGAAGACTTATAATACTTAATATATATTTGTGTATTTAGAAAGGGTCTGAAAATACTACCTGAGACTCTTGGCGTTTTTTAATTGCATGTTTATACAGTTTGTGCAGTTTTCTGGCATCAAATTCTGTAAACTTAGAGACAAAAATCCACAAATTTCTGAGGAAGAAAAAAAGAGAAGTTACAATTCTTCTATACATTTGTTTTTCTTGTATTATACAACCGTAATTATTTGAACAGTACTTCAGTAAACCACAAACACTAAAATTTACACACTATTGCCTAGCTGCACAGCAAATATTACCCAGCTGTATTTCAAACATTTGAAACATTAATTAATTCCTTTAACAGTTTGTCACTTTGTAATATTTTTACATACTCCAGAGTGCGAAGTGCATACTATAAGTACTAATAACAATTGTGTTAACAGAATGATTGGTGAAACTGCTTAAAAACATAGCCATCAGTTTACGTATGTCTTCTGAAAGTTTGTTTGAATTTTGAGTATTTACCACTCAGTAAATAAAAATTTAAGTAAAAATTCTTCCACACTTGAAATCTCTTACAGTGTAAGACAGTTTATAGGCTCTGTAATAGATGTCTCAGTTTTGTGAATCCTTGTAGATTCATATCCATAAATTACACTTACATAGTTCTGAACTACCAGAAATTATAGTTTGTAATGAAATAAAAAATGCAAACAAAATGTCTGATGACAATACTAATGCTGAGAAGTGTAATATGCATGTTTTTTCTAAAGACTAGTTTATTTGATACTTTGAATCAGATTATTCAAACTAAATAATAATTTAGAAACTATCAATGTGGCAAACAGTCACATTGCTTCCAGCTGAAACATGCATTTTAAATATTATTTTCTACTGATAATTTTTAATGACAATTAGCTGTACTATTAACTAAAGTAATAGAAAATATATAGAAATTTCCCTTTTTTTTTTTTTTAAATTTTATTTAAATGGAGTGCTGTAGGAATAGAAGCAAAAATAATCTATCCTGCTGCCAGTTCTCTAGAAATATTAGTTTGAATCAAAGAGTCTAAGTTCAGGACATGGTTTAGTGGGCATGGTGGTGGGTTGATGGTTGGACTCGATGATCTTAAAGGTCTTTTCCAACCTAAACGATTCTATGATTCTATTTGACCTACAAGCCTTGTTTCATGAAAATATCAGTAAGAGTTTTTCCACTGAATTCCAAAGCCTGATCAAAGCCTTTGAAGCCAAATGAGAACTGTGAAAGAGGACGGAAGTGGCATGGCAGTAAATTTGTGCCTAATCTGTGCTCGAAGGAATGAAAGAAGAACAAATCAAGTCTTTTGCTGTCAAGATGCCAAAACCATGAAGAAAACATTTGCTTCTATGATCACAGGTAACCAAGCTAAAGTATAGAATCTTTTTAGTCAAATTTACAGGTGGAATGCTTAAAAGAGTACAGAATACTAGTGTTCAGAAGTATCTTAAGTGTGCAGGCTCAGGAAGCAACAGTCTGCTCCTTCAATGTGATTATTTAAACATTGTTATTTAGGTCTAGAGGTTTGCGGTAGTAGACAACTAGTCAATAGTGTGCGTAATGACACCTGTATAACTTTATAGAAGTAGCTTAACTACACTTCTTAAAGATAGCCGAAATACATATAATATTGTAGCATTATTATGAATAGTGGTTCTATTATGAGTTTCTCCTTAAGAAATATAACATTTACCAAAATATTAAACACGGATCTTGTTTTTGTTTCTCAGATCACCTTAATATTTTGAAGTATAGCAAGTAAAAACAGCAGAAGCATTGTACATTAACATAAGTCTTCAAGAAAATGAAACACAAGCTTTTGTATATGGAAGTGCAGGATGTATTTTCAACCATAAAAGATTAAAGTACGCACTCTGATAAAAGTAATTCAAATTGCATTAAGAACTTAAAATATAAGTTTACAAACCAACATTTTTTCTTAATTTTTTAAAATTGTCACCTCAAAAATGCAAACTCTTCTTTCATTTTTTAAATACATCTAAGTTATGATAAATACTTTTATCAAGTCATAATTACTATGTAATATGTAGTATAATTTTAGAGTATATTTTAAAAAGAATAAAGAATTCTGCAACTCAAAATCATACAAAGTTCAACAGAAATTTAGAATTACCTATTTTTAGCAGGAATTAAAAAAAACAAAAACAAAACAACCCTCAAAGTTGAAAAAACCAGATCCTTAAAGGTAAGAATTCCTTTCCACTAAACACAGTCTAAGTAACAAGTTATCTAGTGTTCGCTTTCAGTTGTAAGAAGTGAGATGACGCCACCTACTGGAGAAAATGCATTGCTATATAGTACAAAAAAGTCAAATCCATCAGAAGTCAGAACCATCTATAATCATCTTTTTATAGATTCCTATTTAAAACAGCAGAAAGATATAAGAAAGGGAGAATAAGAAACGAGAGAAATAATTTAAAACTATTCTGCTTAATAGAAGCGATTACAGATCGTCCTTTTTCAAGAAAAAATGTGGAGAATAACTTACTTTCTCCACTGTTTAATTTGTTCAGGATTTGTGTACTCCTTTAGACATTCAGTAATGTGATCCCCAATTTTGATTAGACATTGTCTAGTATGTTCCAGCTGCTCTCTTTCAGAAAGGCCCTTCTCTGGTCGATCCAGCTGTTTTAATGCTGCTTTGACAGGCCTCATTCTTTCTTTGCACTGTAAAATGGAAAAAAGGAATGTATTAA
>NW_010972667.1:271090-271905 GCF_000737465.1 Haliaeetus leucocephalus
GGGGAGATGGGGTGGGGGGGGCAAGAGGGAGGGAGGGGGCACGATGAGGGGAGAGTGTGTGATGGGGGGGAGAGACAAAGAGTATTGTTACAAACCAAATGAAACAAGTTTTGCTCACATCTCTTAAAAATGTTTCACAGGCTTCCTTTGGAAAAAGTTGTATTTTAAACCCAGTTGGAAATTTACTGCTCTATAAAAGCATTAAATTGTATAAAATAACAGGTATCAAGGATATAAGGAAGCACTAATTTAATATAAGGGATTTTCTGAGGAAAAGGATTCATTACAACTGGGTTTTACAATCATAACTTTCAGCACAAGCATACAGGACAAGACCTACACTTTTCAGCACCTTGAAAGCTATATAAACTCAATGTCAAAATTAAATATGAAAGGGTTCAGTATATTTGAGATACTTTCTGCAACAGTTAAGCCCGGCATTCAGCAGAGGATCAACGTTGCTTCTCTTAGCAGTTTTTAAACCTCATTCCTATGGAGATACTAGCAGAATGTGTGCTATCTACAGTAAAGCTAGTTTTGGCATGCCTGTATTAGTAACGACAGTGATGGCAACACAGATATGTGTCATATGTGCATTCTTGAATTTTCACACTCTGAATCACATGTTTTAATAATAAGTCCAGATAAAACTAGTTAGCATGATTTAAATTAGACATTTGCTTAGGAACACCATCCAACTACAATGGCAGGGTAAACAGATGAAATGCATATTCTCCTTGTCACAAAGAGGCAAATTTGTTAAGCCTGAACAACCCACAGCAGTAATTTCCATTTGAAAGTGTAGTTAAATATTC
>NW_010972667.1:271915-308374 GCF_000737465.1 Haliaeetus leucocephalus
TACTGTGCTCAGTAACAGAATCAAGAACATCAGATATTGCCCTCATTTAGACTGTCAAGCATAAACACTAACTTACAAAAAGGGACTTACCACACTAAAAGTTTTCTGATCCAGTTCTTCAGATTCTTCTGATATAGGAACTGGTTCACTAGTTGCAGTAATATGAACTGGAGTATCCAGCAATGGAATTTTTTTAGTTTTTTCTTTATTCTCAGATTTGATTTCATTTATCTAAGAACAAGATATAAATACTTTCAAATAAACATTATTTTGGCTCTGGAATTATTCTATATGACAATCCCCCTAACTACTGCATTCTCTTCAATAATAAGAATAAAAACTATGCTGATATTCAGCAACAGTACCATTTACTTTCTCTGTAGGATGGAAAAGGAATAAAAGAATTTCTTGCACATTCTTGTACTTTCAGTCCAACTAAGATATGTATCATTGAAGACGTAATTTCCCATTTCAAATGCCTGTCCTCACGGTTTCAGGTAGTAAAAATAAAACTTAAATGTTGTAAAAGACTTCAAGGAAAGGACAACTGATCAGATCCAAAATACCTTTTCATCTCAAAATCATTGATGTATACCTAGTGGCCTTTTCTAGTGCTATATAAGATAAATAAACCTAGTTACCTTCTCTTCCTTTACTTCTTTTTCTTTCTGTGTGGATTCTTTCACTTTGTTTTCTCTCTTTTCTTTAGTATCTTTTTCTTTTAATTCTTTCTTATCCTCTTTTTCTTTTTTCTCTCTTTTCAAATCCTTCTTATTGTCCTTTTCTTTTATCTCTCTTTTTTCTTCAGCTTCCTTCTTTATACCAGTATCTGGCTCAGACTTTTCTTCATTTTCTGCTTTAATTTTTTTATGTGGCTGTTTCATTGAAACAATCTCATCCTGCAATATGCAAGCATATATGTCACATCAAACTGTGTTCCTATCTATACAAGTTTCATAACTATCTGATTAAAACATACTTTATCTGTGTATTTTCTTCCTTTTGGACATAGATTTAATATAAATCAAATGGAACTGAATGCAGTTGTAAAGAAAGATGAGAACTACTCACTCACCTCCTCGATGTGACAAAGCAAGCACTGATTTAGCAGTGATAGTGGGGGTGAGAAATTATGTCCATTTAACTTAGAATTAACTTAGAATTCTGTCCCTCTAAAAGGTAGTTAGGCTCTGAAGAGCTAAGAACTGTAAGGAAGTAGGTCTCGCAAAACTGAGCTGATTGGTCAGGACACTCAAGTGATGGGAATGTTAGAAGACCTCTGTCTGTAACTTTTTACCAATCCCATATTAAACACTCACAGGAGAAGGTAACAGATTCCCAACTTTCTCTTTTCCAGAGGTGTTCTTTTTACTAGGCTTAAAAAAAAGTCTTAGCTACGGATTGTTTGATGGGAGCCCATGTAATTATTTGAGGGTGAACAAAATACCACTCCACTTGTCTTTATAATACTCACAAGGTCTGAGATGGAAACTCAAATCCTTCCAGACACAGAAAAATACTATATTAAGTAACAAAAGTATTACATACAGGTGCAAGAATTATTATAATCTTTGGATGATAGGGGACAAAAGGGGACAGCATTCTAGGCACTTTCCCAAAACATAACAAGTAAATCAACTGACTGGCAGTGTTTTCTGTTTTGAGTAAGATGAAGTCTAACACTCATTTTTTAAGTAGTCTGAACAGTTAATTTTCTTAATTTTAGGATTCAGTTGCCCATGTTAATTTACCGGGAGCTGTGACACCACTTACAGTTCTTAGTCTTACATTCCAGACAAATTATTGGATCTATAACCATAAGCCAGTCTACATTAATTTTTTTTTTTTTTCTGCCTTTACATTTTATTCCTCATAGTACCATTTGAATACATTCAGGAATGCTTTAGTTAAAAATAACTATTTTTTATAGATCTATCACAGTTCTTCTAAGGCTGACTCAGTTTTAACTATGTATTCGCAGAAGTATTTTTTCATCTAGAGTGAGTTGACAATTACAATGGTTTGTAATAGTTTAAAATGGCTATGCAAGACACTTCAATTTAGTTTATTTTAAACCAAGTAAGAAGTATTTTAATGATACATACAGATTTGCACTGATTTATTTCACCTACTTCCAAAGGCATAAAATCAGTTGTGACATGACCCTGAACTTCACCTAACTTTTTATCTCTAATGGTTTCTGCTGTGTGATAAATGTTCGACATAAAAAGACCCAACAAAAGTAGAGGCCTAAAGCAACACATCAGAAGTAAGAAAACACAACAAGGTTAAATAGTCAGCTAAATAGTCTTTTTGGATAATGAAAGCTATGACATATACAGGAACTTTCACATTCAAATCTTGAAATACCATTTATTCATGCTGATCATTCTAACTGAGCTCGATGTTTTTTTCCTGAGCCTGGATAAAAAACTTCACATGAGAAATCACTATCAGTAGTTAGAACACATTAGATAGAAACTTTAGGCTTATAATTGTGTGTTACGTTAGGCCTGCATTTCTAGCTGATACAATGCTAATGTCTTTAAAGAATGCTGAAACTGAGCGATGCCATTAGACCACAACATTTTTTTATAATTTCATTTGGAAAACTACTCATAATTCATCAGTTACTGGCTTATCATTAAATACATACAGTCTTCCATGTGCTTGTCCTGATGTACACATCAACTGTAGTGGCCACAAGAAAAGGATGACATTCAGGTGCTTTGATTTTATTAAGTCAAACAGAAGAAAAAATAAAAACTGATACTAATAGGAAGAACTGAATAGCCATCTTTACCATATGAAAGATATTTACCTTGGTATCCTCATCATCATCTTCATCAGATTTTTCTGAGGGTTGTGGCGAAGAATCACTTTTTATTTCTTCTTTTATTTTTGCAGCCTTTATTACCTTATTCTTCTTAGTTCTTGTTTTCCTCCTCTTTGAATTGCCCTGAAGGTAAATCGGCCTCTTTAATATGTCAACTGACAAGCATCTTTGCACCACAGTTGCAAAAAAAAATATTTGTTTTTACATCAAATAGAGGGTTCACTTTATTTTATTTATTGCCACTAATGACCACTTTTCTCAGAACTGGAGACAGAGCACAGTGCAACAGTAGTTAGGCTCATGTAATATGAATAGCAATACAGAGTAATACTACACTAAGAAAAAGAGCAGAACTAAATAAGAAAAAGAAAAGGATCAGCTGACATGCCCATAAGCTTATTGTTTTATCTCACTAATGAATGCCAAATTTTACTTACTGCACCAGCAAGCCTTTGTGCTTCCTTCCTTGCAAGGTCTTTATTCAGTAATTTAATGAGGTAGTCTGCACGGGTCTGTAACTGCTTTGCCTGGGGTTTCTTATCTGGATCATCAGGCAAAATCTGAGGAGAATAATGGTAGTATCACAGCTATGAGTACGTATTATCGAGTTTGAAAGATGCTAGCCTGGAGCACACAGAACAGAAAAAGTTGCGTAAAAGGTAGAAAACAATCCACTTCAACTATACGTAGCAAATATGCCAGCATGCTTGAAGCAATGGAGAATTTCTTAAATGTCTTCATTTCTTTCCAATCACGCAGCCAATGCAGAGTCTTGGAAATTGCCTCAAAATTTAAAACAAACTCAAGAAATCAGCCGCAGATTTCCATTTCCACTCTGATAGTTTATCTAAGAATTCTGAGCTCCTGTACCAGTAATCCTCAGAACTGCTGTCTCTGCCTCATTTATCTTCTAAATGCAGAATAGGGTATTGCAGATGCCAAAAATATAAATGGGTGGTTTCAAAAAACAGGCAAAATAATGGACAGCAGGAATAGGAATCATTACTAAACTAATCTGGACACAACCCTGGCTCCTCAAATCCCAAAACTATAGGTTGTTGGTACTATCACAAAGTTTACTTCACCACAGTATTTCCCTCAATACCTGTTGCTCACTAGTACAGCTATTCTCATGTTGTGAATACAAGACAGCTTCAGGTAAAGAATCTGGTGATTAAGTGGGTATGGGGAAACCAAATCAAATCTCTAGAAAAACCTCCCTTCCAGAAGTTTAAGAACACAAAATGGACAAAACCAGAACATGTAGAGTAGAGAGGAAAAATTCAAATGACAGAGGTCCAATTACATGGAAATATAGCAACATAATTGACTGCAAGAAGGCATACTTCAGCCGAATACAGACCTTAAAATTTCAGTCATCATAAAATAAGCTCTCTCAGTAACTGTTCTTAGTTGCATTATTACCTAAACGAGAAGAGTCCTTGATGAAATGTTGTAGATGACATACCTTCTGTGTCAAACTGAGATCAGGATCCATTTTTATCATTTCCCAGCTGCCATAACCATATTCATAGATGCCTATTAACAAATTGGAGTCATCTTCCTTACCCCAATCTATATCAAAATGAGCAGCCTTGGTGTGGCATGGGATGACATATCTAGCAGAATTAAATTAGAAAGACAAATAAGGGATTTTTACTTCTGAAGCAAGGGGGAAGGGAACGTATTAAAAGTGATGTATCTAGATTTTTCTCTGCTGAGATGCTGGTATATTTAGAAAATTAATCCAAATATTTATCGTTATATTTTCATAACATTTCCATAAAATATTTATTGATATCAGCACTGAAATGTGTTTTAAGGCTGATCAAGACTAAAATATGAGGAACAGATATCTGTCTGTGGCCATGAGCTGCATCACAGAGTTGGCTAACCATGAATAAAAGCATAAGTCATCATCCAAGTGTAACTGCTAAGTGGATGGTTTAGGGATTGTGATACACAGGGTGGCAAGGGAAAAAGTTCAGAGGGTAGAAACAACTGCTGTTGTGCTTTCACAGACACTGCGTTGCCCTCACACAGCGATGACGTACAGCAGCTCCTCAGCAAGCCTCAATTCCCGTCCTGATTATTATTAGTAACTGAACACAGTCCCCGGTGAATACAATTGAGAAGCCAGAGGTGGTACTGGCTTCTATGGCAAGGGAAGAGAAAATGAAGAACAGATGTGGAGCAGGTTACTGCTTACAGGAATAGAAGGACAATGCTGTCAGTGTGCTTTGAGTCAAAATTGTCTGAAAAAAAGTAATAAAACTTGAAAAATTATCTCCATTACTACTACCTTAAAAAACCCCCAAAAACCAAAAACCCACACAAAACCAAAACCCAGTACCTTTTTCTTTCTTCTGGATCTGAAGGAATGGATTTGTGCAATGGTGCCAACTCTTCTTCATGAGAGATGACTAGCTTTGCATTCACCTGCACTCCTGAGATTCGGAATGTTGGGCCTTTAACCTTCCCAAGTCTACCTCCTTAAAATAAGTGACAAAGCTGTTAAAATATTTGCCTTTATGATTATCATACAGAAAAACATAAAGACAAGAAGTAAGACTGATGCTATAGCAGCAAATTTTCAATTATATCAAATGACCTTTTCTTAACCAGATGCTTGAATTAAGCTCCAGAACAAAAGGTATTCCAGATAATAACACATTACTTTTAAAATTCCACAGTCAAGCAAAAACATACTGCATTCTCCAATGACAATTCATACACAAAGGGGAAAAAAAAAAAAGTAGTCATCTTACTATATCCCTTTTTTAAAATCATCCGGCATGCCAACATAAAAGTGTTTATATTTTCACCCAACAAAACTGACAAAACTGTTTTCTGTTATGATCACAGCGCAAGAGTAATTCAGACTTCTTGACATTTTTTTTATTGCTCCCCAAGCCCCCTGAACACACTGTACCTGCTCTTTCTTGTCCAGATGAATTGTCCTTTAAAGCTTTAATGCATCCATTATGTACAAGCTCTCCCAAACGTCTAAGATCTGTCTCTGATTTATCAACTAGCTCAGCATCTCTAGCTACAGCATCTAACCTGTAATAAAACAAATACACATTTGTATAGCTCTGAAACTTTAGTGATTGTGAATGACTCCTTCAAACTTTGAAGCTGGAGAAATGATCATGTAAGTTATCAGTTACCTTCATTTGCTATGCTGTGTGCAATTTTGATCCAAGGGGGGTGGGGGGTGGGAGAGGGGGCAAGTGATTCAGATATCAGAGGACAATACAACAAGAACTGTAAAGGACCCTAACCCTACAGTGTTAATTCTGTACATTTCTTCAAAAAAAGAAAAAGGAATAGTTTTATATATATGTTCACACATATATCTATATATATAAATATATAGATATTTAAGGAAAATAAGGATGGGAAGTTTTTCTTAAAATACAGAATAATAAAGAAAGCTTAAAAATAAGAACTGACAATACTGAAAAGGCAAAACTAACTTTGACAGTCACAGTGGATATACTGATAGGCTTTCAACAGGCTATCAAACAAGACAACCAAATGATTATTACCAATGAAGATTAAACAAGACAGCAGGTGAAGTATAAAGACAGTAAGCAATGCTGCAAATTGAGGTCTGTTGTGTGGCTGTTCATGCACATAGCACACATGAAGAAAGGTAAGATATTATGCTAAAGTCATGTTATATTCAAGGCAAAAGGCTAGACACTGTATTTTCTCTTCAGCCTAAGATTTCTTGTATATTATTCTAATTTTTATGAAAACAAGATTAAGTGGCTACACAAATAATAATCAAACAAGTTTACCTTTCAAGAGGGCCACCAAATTTCTTGTAACTCTTGATAAACCTAGTAACAGAAAATAATTTTGCCATTTAAATGTATGCTTAACTAACTAAATTGGTTTTAAAATTGTATTAATACAATAACTGATCTTAGTATAATGCTATATGGACAATGGGGGGGAAAAAAAAAAAAAAGTTGAGAGAGTAGGGCAGCTTAGTATATCCAGATAACACAAAGTCAGAGTTTTATTGGTTTAAGAACTGATGTAAAGAAAACAATAGAAGGTATAATTTATTTTAGAAATTGCTTTATTAATTTCACAAGACAGAAGATTTAGCAGCTGGATGTCTCTAATCATAAGAGTTTAATGTGGATTTACAGTAAATAGAGATTTCCGGCATTAAAGTTATGCCTTATATAGTAAAAGGAGCAATCTGCAGCAGCTGATTTGAGATTTTGGGAAATATGGCATGAAAGATACTCTCTGTAGCCATGTGTAGGTGATGGAAAGAAACGGGAGTTACCCAAGATAGGAAGGAAATGAAATAAAAATAAAATAAATAAAAATAATTCTAAGAAAAAAGAAAGAAAAATTTCTCAACAATCAAGGCCTCAAATTGCTAGTGAAAGCACAAGAACAGCCTTGAAAAAAGAACCAATTCACTGTGTTGTTAGATGAAATGGAAAGGCAAAAAGGATCTTTAAAGTTATTTCTCTAACCAAAAATATTTTGAAAGCTTTACAACTTCTTAGAGAAACATGCATACTGCAATTTCAGAAGCAAAAGTAGTATTTCACAAACCCAAAAAGGTAAACCGCAACAATTCCTCCTCCTTCTAATAAAAAAAATATTTTAGCGCCAAATATTGAAGGGACCTACAAGATTCAAATTGGATTTCATATTTTTTTAGTTTAAAAAACCATGATACAACATTAATTGAATTACAGTGTCAAGAAGTTTAAAAAGAAAACAAAATCCACTCAAATTTTTGTAGCTGTCACCAAAAGGATTTACATATTCTTTCAGCACTCTAGTTTTTGGATAAAATGATGGGAAACAGATTATTTCACTTGTAAGTTAAAAGAAAAGCTCACCCATTGTAACAACTGGTTTTTAAAATCATTGTCTTCATGGGTTGCAGGAATTAACAAATTTAAAACAATCAAGAGTATTTTTCAAACGTAACTTTATCCCTCATTAAAATGAGTTCAAATTCTTGCCATGACAGTTCGTTATGTCAGCACAACAAAGTACGCAAGGTAAAATATTAAATGCCTAGAACAAAAGAATTTTCAAAGAAATTCAGGAAAAACAGACTGCCTTCTATACTTTCAAGCTCTGTAATAATAATAATCATAATCATAAATTTTCTTGTCCCTTTAAATATGCATGTCCCCCCATATCTTACCGCCTGATCTCTGCATCACTAAATCCTTTAATATTTTCTCGAGGAATAGTTCGTGGTCTTCCACGTTTTTTAGGCCGTTTTCTTTCTGAGATGGAGTCACTATCTGATCCAGAGTATCTTCTGCTCCTACTGCGTCTCCCTTCACTTCCATTAAAGCTGATCTGGAATTTCAGAATAGGTAGTTCAAAGCTAAATGATTAACAACCATAAATAAAGTTTTACCTAGCCTGTCAAAAATATGTGTTCAGAAAAGGAAAAAAACCCCCAACTTAAAAACCAAAACCCAACAACAACAACCTCCAACAAAGAAACTAAACCAATAGCAATATAGAAGTACAAGTCAGTCAGAACCAAGAGGCACCTGTTTTGCACAGTTTCTCATCCTTGGAAGCATGTATATTTCTTCAAGTTCTTTTTGTCTTTCCTCCTCTTCTATTCTTCGCCGCTGGACTTCTGGAATGATTTCTTCCCAATTTCTTGAATTTCTTTCTGGTTCCAACTCAATATCATCTTCATCCATATTGGAAAAGTTGGCCACCTTGTATATGAGAATATACATATTTTCATCAAATCAATACATGACTTTTTGAAAAAGACTGAGCAACTAATATTTTAGGAAAACAAAGTTCTAAAGTACATATTTTATTTATTTTCATATATGCTATTCTTTTAGAATATATATAAAATTTATACATACAAAATGCTTCATGGAAGACTGTCCCTAATGAAAGTATTTTTATTAATTTATGAAACAGACAGACTCCATGCAGCATGGGATAAGATGATAAAAAATGAGAATCTTTTAAAAGAAAAAGCTGACTAATACAGTTACATAATGAAACACCTCCCTGATAGCTGTATGACTGTTGTTTCACTTCTTCAAAATAGGGCTAACAACATTTGAATACCTGAGTTAATGTGAACCTATGGTAATATAAAACTCACCAAACATTAATACACTGTAGAAATCAAAGTATGTTGCAAATGAACTATCAGCAGGAGACCTATTTAATAATAAGCTGATCTAAACAAATACATCATGCTCTGCATTTTTTTTTGCACCCAGATTATAATATGTTTAACTGATAACACTTAAAATACCTGGAATTCAAGTTTACTTCAGGGTTAAAGCTGTTTCTAGAAGTCATTAACTAAAAAATGCAAACTTTGTATTTTGCATTCAACAATACACAGCTGCTTAACAAAGGCAATAAATAAAACACCAAACTACCTAGAATTCTAATCATTAATACATTCATAAATATCTCTTATTTTATTAGCAAAATACATAATGTATTTTTAAATGTTTTTACTGACAGTAGGTATCCTGTACATGTGAAAAGACATTTTATTAGAAAGAGATACAGAATTCACTTACTGAGGCATCTATTTCATAAGAAGGAAGAGGCAGATAGCTACACAAAAGAAAAACAGTACCATTTATAATGGAAAGTGTAATTATGGCAGGAGAGAGGGAACAGAGCAATACCTTGAACTGTGAAAGCAACTCATCTCCCACAGTTAGTGGACCTGGCTCATTTTCCCGAGTTTCAGCCCTCTTCAAGATTTCATCTATATCCATTTCCTAAAAAAGAATTTTCTCTTTACAACAAAATAATTCATACATATTTTCAGTTGTTTTACCTATCTAGCTCAGTAACACTACTTACCTGGGGCTCCTGTTCTTCCCCTTCAGGTTCTTTAAAAAGTTCCTCAGCACCAAACTTCAAAATTGCTGATAACTCCTCCTTATTAAAAGGTGTTGAGCTGAAATAAAGGATGTTTCAGGAAAAACATTTTATGTTAGTAACTTGAAAAAGTTCTCTATGATCATGAGTCAATTAAGGTTTTTACTGTTAAATAAAAACCTGTATTTTAAAAACAAAATACATATGTCATATGCAAATAAAAATCTACAAAGACAATATACTTTGCATCTTTACTTAATCGTATTTTGCCTTTCATTAACCAAGTGAGATAACTTACATTTTTACCTGTCAAATATACTCCAGGGTAAACTGGTATGGAAATAAACACAAATGTACCTTGAAGGAGTAGAGCCTGTATGTAGTACGGTTTTCCCTGTAGTGTCCATTCTCTGAATTACCAAATGATCTAACACCATCTTTTTCTTGGCTCTTTCAAGAATATCTTCTTCTACTGATCCTTTTGTGACTAGCCGATAGATATTAACCTATTAATATTTTTTAAAAAGTAAGCAACAACAAGGAGAAATCTCAGTCTTCACTACATATGTTCTGAATTTATTGACTGTTTTCAAATATGAAATACTAGTTCAATCATGTTACCACAGTCTTTACATAAGTGTTTTAAGAAACCAGAGAAATAAACTCTTAGACCTGTCTTTTTTGAACTTCAGTGATTTGGCACAAGCATTGCCACAGGCAAAACTATCCTATGTCCAATTATTACTTATTACGGTATGTCTTCTGCAAGAAAGAAACCTGAAGAGAACTAAGAAATACATAAGCAAGGGGAATGTGCCTGATGTAGCAGTTATTTTCTAGAATGACATGATGCTAATCAATGTAGGGACAGGCAAGCCCACAACTCTTCTCCCTCTCCCATCCATATACCACAGCTGCCATATTATCTTTCCATATAGGGAGATTTTAAAAAAAGAAAGTTAAATGAGCATTACTAACATTTTTAGACATACAGAGCAAGTATTAGTTATTCTCAAAAATAATGAGGACTGAATGGTGCAGACAGAGTGGACAAGCTACTGCATGGAATCCTCCTTCACGTTTCGAGCTTAAAGCTGAATGTGCATACCTGTTTCTTCTGTCCAATCCTATGTGCTCTAGCCTGTGCTTGCAGATCATTCTGTGGATTCCAGTCAGAATCAAATATAACTACAGTGTCAGCAGATGCCAAGTTGATACCTAATCCTCCAGCTCTGGTAGACAGTAAAAAGCAGAAGTCCTGAAATCATAAAATAAGAAATAGTTTTATATACAATAGTTCTAATATTCTTAAAGGAATCAATATGACACTTGTTTATGCAGTCTGTGGTGCAGACTACAAAAGCATATACTACCAATTCCATAACTGTTCTAGTTAAAGCTTCTTTAAGTATAAAGCAAACATTGATACCAATATTTTTATAAATAGTTACTGACTTCTCAACAGTTTAAAGGAAGTGGCATCCTAAAAGATGATCACCAATCAAAAAATCCCAACCAAAGACTGGCCAAAAAGTACAAAACCCCTACCGTTAAAGCCTTGTATGTTACAAAGTCCCTCTCCCACACTCCCTACCCCAAGCCCTGGAAAAGGAAGCAGCCATGCCAGAGCAGGGAAGACACTTGAGCCTACAGGTAACTGGTTAAGAGACAGGAAGCTAAAGTCTTCTGCCAGGTTCAATGCTGTTAAACATATTCATGAACAATATGAAAATGTGATAAGCAACAAGGTGAGAAAGCCAGTAGAAGATAAAGAATTATTCATTCAGAGACAACCATGAAGGACTGCAGATATGCAGATATGCGATATGCAATAAAACAACATATGAAATACAAGATAAAGTAAAACAGGTTAAAAAAAAAAATCCCAATTTTCAGTACAGTTACAGGAAACAGCAAACCATTACACTCAGGAATGAATCCTGAGAATTTCCACGTAGCCCTTAGCTCAGTAATGGCCAAAAAACCATACAGAACGTTCTGAATTTTTGGGAAAGAAATAAAAAATAAAACTCACTTTTCAGCCTTCATTTTTTGTGCAATGGTTTTTTATATTTCTTGGGAACAAATAAAACAGATTCCTTAGGAAAAAGATACCATACCTCTGATCCTTCTGCATTAAAATGATCCAGTGCTTGTTTCCTCAATTCCCCTTTTATTGATCCATCAAGTCTCTAAAGAGATTGAATACTATAGTTAAAAAATAATTCTTATACTATCTTCAAAATCAGAGCAACTTGAATTCTCAACTGCCAAAACTGTTATGTGAAGGAAAAAAAAGTAATGCAACACTTCACATAATTTTTTAATTCATCTGTTTCACTTCAAAATACTGGTTAGCATATAGCAATTGCCAGTCTTTCTAGAAAAAGAACACATTTTCTTGTATCTTTTCTTAAGCGAAGTGGTGCAGATCACATAATCACAAACCAGCTGATATTGGAAGGGACCTCTGGCTATGGTCTTGTCTAACCCCACTACTCAGGCAGCAATAGCTAAAGCAGGTTGCCC
This sequence comes from Haliaeetus leucocephalus, assembly GCF_000737465.1. Classification (NCBI taxonomy): domain Eukaryota; kingdom Metazoa; phylum Chordata; class Aves; order Accipitriformes; family Accipitridae; genus Haliaeetus; species Haliaeetus leucocephalus. Next base: position 284,163 of record NW_010972667.1, read on the forward strand.
AAGGTCATGCCCAGGTGGCTTTTGAATGTCACAGAGGATGGAGATTCCATAACCTCGGGACAACTTGTTCCAGTGCTCTGTCACCCTCAGAGTAAAGAAAAGATTTTTGTTTTGTTTTGGTTTTTTTGTTTGTTTGTTTTTGGTTTTGTTTTTTTTTTATATTCAAGATCAAAGCTTCTTGGCTACTACCAAGCTTTTCGGCTACTATCAAGCTTCTTACCTGAAAGGGAAACTGACGATACTTCAGATATTCTGCTAGGATGTCCAGCATTCTCACCATCTGTGAGAAAATCAGAACTCTGTTGCCACGTTCTCGCAGACGAATCAGTAGCTTGTCAAGAAGGATTAGTTTCCCACTGCTACGTATTAAATGCTACAAAAACCAAGAAACACACATTACAAAATAAATTTATCTCAACACTAATACACACTGCAGTTGGTTAGACATTCATTTGAGGTTTGTTTTTCTTTCTATTGCTGTGGAAGGAAAAAGAAAAAAAGGTAAATTCTGACATTCTTTAAGAATTTTATAGTTTAAAATGTGCATATAGTCTCCTAGACCTAAAAAAACCCCAAACCCCCACCAAATTCATGTGACCATAAGACAACACTGCTATATAAATTTACTAGCATGCAGCGTTAACTGAACATGAAAGTTTACTCTGTGTTTAGCTGATTCTAACTGAAATCAACAGCATTACTAACTCACACATTTTTAAAGGAAATGCATCGTTCAGTTTCCTCTCTTCAAATCACATCTTAATATCTCATCAAAACATGAAGTAAATATATGGGCTTAAAAATTTAAGCAGTTATGAGGTGGGCACAAATTCTTTTCTGCCAAATAAAAAATAAAATTTGGTAACCAATAAAATATAAGACTGAGAAAAAACTATCTTAGTACTACTATCTCTTCACTTCCAATCTTTTGAAAAGAAATAGGTACTGCTGCTTAATCTTTGTAAGTATTTTTAAACAAAGCCCATCAATCAAGTTTCTCAGGCAATATAAAGTGAAAGGAATCTCATTTGTGGTGCCTAACATTGTAACCCACCTAAAGCCTGTGAAGCCTTCTCAGCTCCATTGGGAGTAACTAGAAGAGAAACTCCAGCAAATGTGAAACTTAATGTTGAAAATGTTAGGCCTCTTTAGGTGAAGACACTTGGGATAGAATTTTGGGGAGCGCTAAGTTTTCAGTTAGGTGCTTTTATTCTTTAAGCCAGAAAGGAGGAGAATATTTGTCACTGCACAAACTAGTAGCTTTGGAAAGGTATTTAAATGATCAACTTGAAAGCTTACAGGAAAAAATCATCTTTAGAAACATTTATGTTGGTATAAACTGCACCACCACCAACAGTCATCTTATCTGTTGCTGTGCTTCTCAGCAGTTTTGGTACAAATATTAGTTGACCTTAAAAAAAACAAAACAAAACAAACAACAGACCACCTTTAGTAGTGATAACTGTTTTCAGCTTTGGATGCTTGTTACTTTCATTTCCTTTCACTTTGGTTGTTTGCAGGCATACAAAGAACAGTATCTGATTATTAAAAAAAGACTTAAAAGCATTCTGCAGATCATTTTCTCCTACCACGTAGATTGCTGGTGTATCACTACCAGTCACATGCTTTTCCACTCTGTATTGAGTTTGCATGGCAAGGCTGGGGGGGGGGGGGGGTGGAACCCGCGCTACAGGGGTGGCTTCTGTGAGAAGCTGCTGGAAGCTTCCTCTATGTCTGACAGACCCAATGCCATCCAGCTACAAGACAGACCCACCACTGGCCAAGGCCGAGCCCACCAGCAATGCAAAGTTGTTGCGGAACAGAAATGGCAGCTGGAGAGAGGAATGAGAACATGCAAGAGAAACAACTCTGCAGACACCCAGGTCAGTGAAGAAGGAGGGGGAGGAGGTGCTCCAGGCGCCAGAGCGGAGATTCCACTGCAATCCATGGTGAAGACCATGGTGAGGCAGGCTGTCCCCCTGCAGCCCATGGAGGTCCACGGTGGAGCAGATATTCACCTGCAGCCCAGGGAGGACCCCACACCAGAGCAGGTGGGTTCCCAAAGGAGGCTGTGACCCCGTGGGAAGCCCACGCTGGAGCAGGCTCCTGGCAGGACCTGTGGCCCATGGAAAGAGACAAGCCCACGCTGGGGCAGGTTTGCTGGCAGGCCCTGCGACCCTGCGAGGGACCCACACTGGAGCAGTTCATGAAGAACTGCAGCCCATGGGAAGGACTCACATTAGTGAAGTTCCTGGAGAAGTGTCTCCCATGGGAGGGACCCCACACTGGAGGAGAGGAAGAGTAAGGAGTCCTCCCCCTGAAGAGGAAGGAGCAGCAGAGACAATGTGTGATGAACTGACACCAACCCCCATTCCCCATCCCCTTGTGCTGCTGTGGGGCAGGAGGTAGAGAAATTGGGAGTAAGCTGTGCCCGGGAAGAAGGGAGCGGTGGGGGAAGGTGTTTTAAGATTTGAGTTTATTTCTCATTACCCTACTCTGATTTGTTTGTCAATAAATCAAGTTAAATTTTCCCTAAGTCGAGTCTGTTTTGCCCATGATGGTAATTGGTGAGTGATCTCTCCCTGTCCTTATCTGGACCCATGAGCCTTCTGTTATATTCTCTCTCCCCGGCCCAGCTGAGGAGGGGGAGTGATAGAGTGGCTTTGGTGGGCACCTGGCATCCAGCCAGGGTCAACCCACCACCACACATTCACATTACATTTACCTGCTTAGCTGCTTTATTTGACTTGAGTTTAAAACAGATCTCACGTTTATTTTGTGTGAAAATACACAGCCTGTTTCAAGCCATTTCCTTTTTACTTTGATTGTAATTAAATTTGGGGATATTTTATTTAGTCAATTATCTGTCAATTATTCAGTTCCACTTAAGAAACAAAAACCAATTCACTGACTTTTAAAACCCAGGATGCACATTTTCCAGAGAACTTGTTTTTTCTTAATATACTTCAGTAAGAATTAATAAACTGCCAGAGGACTATAAAATTGTGTGAATATTACAGATGTAAAATAGAACTTTTTTTTTTCCCTTAATTAAAAAGTGACATTACCTGTAAGGCCTCCTGCTTATTATAGAATTCATTGTCATCTGGTGGTTTAATGAGGTAGCAATGGTTACAACACTTCTTGAGTTCCATCATGATGTTCAAAAAGCCTGAGGTACTGCCTTTTGAACCTTTACTGAGGGCTTTGTAATTCCTGGTTAAAATCCACCTATAACATAAGATGTACAATGTAAGTAATTTCTAACCGTATGTGGAAGCAAGAGAGATGTTTATATTTTGAGTGCTTACAAGCTAAAGAAAAAAAGCAGCTCCCAAAAGAATGTACAAACATGCCAAATAAAAGAAGCTACATGAATAGACGTTAGACCAGTGTAATTCTTGAGCCCTTGCTTGCTAGAATTTTACTGTTGTGAAACCCTAGAAGTCTCGAGTTCAAATTACATTATAAATATCTATTATACTGCAGTAACTTTCATGTGGACATATCACTAAACCAGCACAATTTAAAAAGTGTTGCTATTTACTTATAATACTGCTTCTGCAATGCACTCATTTCCATCCTCAGAATTTGTTCAACTTTAGCAGGTAAAGACTTTTCTACATCTTTTTTAACTCTTCTCAGCAGAAATGGTTCAAGTTCTTTGTGAAGACTTGCATAACCATACTCTCTCCCTTTGCCATGTTCCTCTTCAAAATCCTCCCAGGAGGAAAACCTTCAACATAATAAAGAATAAGCACAAAATAATAACATACTGTGAATGACTGAAGATGCAAAATTCAAGAAGAGAACACAAACATAGAACGTGTATAAATATACCACAAGAGCACACACACATTTCAATTTCTTTCCCACTCCCTTCTGTTTAACTTATCCAGTTTCTGAATTTTCATCTCACATGAAATTCCAAATACTTTGCCTGTAAATAGAAGAATGGAATTTTTCCAAACACATTTACAGAATGAAAACTACTGAATTTTAACTTCTCCAGTGGAGACCCAATATTTTTCTTTTTCTGCAAGGATACTCACTGAGATGGTTGATAGGACAAGAGGAAATGGCCTCAAGTTGAGGCAAGGGAGATTTAGGTTAGATATTAGGAAAAATTTTTTACTGAGAGGGTTGTCACACATCAGAATGGGCTGCCCAGGGAAGTGGTTGAGTCACCATCCCTGGAGGTATTCAAAAAGCAAGTCGACGGGGTACTTCAGGACATAGTTTAGTGGGCATGGTTGATGGTTGGACTCGATGATCTTGGAGGTCTTTTCCAACCTAAATGATTCTATGATTCTATGGTTCCAGAAATTCTGTTATTACATTTATCAAGAGCAGCATGAAAAAACAGCTGCATGGCTGGAGGGTGTGCAAAAGAACAAGAGGCTACCTAATGTATGTTTTGCAGCTTGTATAGCTGAAGCGTAACTATCGTCTGTGCTAACAGACTAGGAGAATACACTTTATGATCAAATGAAGCATGGGTACTACACCATAGTGGCTTTCTAGTTAAGGTTCTGAAGAAGTCAGGACAATCCATAGCTCAAACTAAATGGAACTATGGTGCCTGGCATTTACAAGATGTCTGACAGGAACATATGCTCTCACACATGAGCTCTAACTTGTCTTAGGTATAAGCAGAGGTCAGTACAAAATAAGGTCAATACACTAAGCTTACTGTATGCAAACCGTATGGGAAAACCAGGAATCTGACTGAACTACAGGATGTTGGGCATCTTGGTACAAATTTATTTTCATTAATACAAATAACACAGAAAAGATTCTGTTCTATTTCCCTAGAGTAAATCTACAGTTTTCTTCTTAGCCAAAGAAGCCTTTTTTCCAGGTTCTGACCCATACATCAATCCATCATTTTTGTGGACTGCTAAAATGGAAAAAGGTGACAACTGCTACCAGTATTACTTATCAGGAGCAGCATGAAAAAAATATATGCATCTACTTTACACAGAATATTTAAATGATCTTTCAGTACGATTCTCTACTTCTATTGATTCTCAAATCACTACACTACTTCACAGTAACAAATTTGACCAAAAAAACGTTAAGAAGAATCACATAAAACTCTTCCTTACTTTTCTGGCATGATGAAGTGCAACAAAGACCAAAGCTCTTTGAGGGAGTTTTGCAGAGGGGTTCCAGTAATAAGAAGACGATGGTTAGACTTAAAGTCTATTAAAGTCTTGTACAGAAGAGAGTCGTCATTTTTTAAACGATGAGCTTCATCAACTCCTATGAATGCCCAATTCAGACCACCAAGGAACGACTTAAAGAAATGGGGGGGGGGGGGGGGAATAGTATACAAATAAACACATTGTGTAATTTTGCACATTGTATAATCAAGCAATAAACACTATCACTTCTTGGTTTATTTCAATAAAATATGGACAGCTATATCTTTTTAGTACTCATTATGGCTTTTACATTTGCAAGATTCAACGAAAGGCTGTGCAAGCATCCCAAGAAAGTACAAATTAAGTTTAAAAGGAAAAAAAAAAAAGCCAAAAGTCTGACCTATATTAATTTTTACATGACAAAAAAAAAAACCCTATTGACCTCTTCTTCCCAGCATGTATAAACACATGAAGTAAAAATGTTCTGCTTCTTGACTATCTATAAATTTCCACATACTGTTAGAAGAATTAACAATAACTCAGCGTGCTACCAGTAGGAATACAGTATTAATACATGTACACATACTACAACAAAGAAAAACTACATGGGATTTCAGAGTTCTGTATCACATTTGGGGCTAGGGATTGGGTTCTTTTTCAGTTCCTTGACAGTAGTTTGCAAACAAGTAGAGCTCTTTTAAGATGCAAAGAGACTATTACAGTAATGAGAATCCCAAGCAAACTGGACAAAAAGAAGTGTTACCCACTTAACGAAATGCAAAAAGGCTGAAAGCCTCACCACACTTACAGAAAATCTAGAAGTGCTTAAAAAAACCAAACAAAAAACCAAACCAACACACACACACGAACCCCCAAAACCCAAACCACATACTGTCATACTTCCAAAACAAAAGCTATCACACTCTACATAAATTTAATGGGCCAAAACCCAAATACATGCAAGTCTAAAGAGAGTTCTACACCAGAAAAATTATTTTTATCTCGCTGAAGAAGTGTGATTACCTTATCCTTCAGCAAAATTTCATATGTTGTTAGAAGTATGTTAAATTTTAATCGTTTGGTCTGTGGATGCATCCATTCATGAGTTCTTATCTATAAAAAGAATCAAGAGAAAAAAAGGTCTTGTTGACTGGGGTAAATTTAAGTACTGCAGCAATGTAAATGTTTAAATGACATACAATAATATGATCACAAAACAAAAGCAAAACATATTAACATACACAAGACTCAACTTCAAACCTGTCTAAGCACTCCAAAAATATTTTGTTTAAAGTCTGAAGAGACTTTAAAAAAAGAATTTCTACAACACATTTTTTACTTTAATGGATACGATTACTAACATTCAGAAAACACATTAATAAAACAAACCAACAACTTTTCAGGAAATAAATTAAAATCATGACTGGCTTGCCTACATATTTATTTTCACTGTATCCACCTAAATAATCATATTGCAGAAGATAATTTGTTCTCAAATGCAAGAATAAATTTTTAATCCTATTCACTATTAAGCAGGAAGGAAATCTTTCCCACACATTTATATCATATCAAAATCGAAGCTTTCAATTTGCATCTTAAACACATAGTGTTCTAGTATTTGCTCATTCCTAACCAAAATATAGGACATTAGCAGAGGATAGGAGTATGAACTGAGTCTTATTTATCTACAAGCCTTTCCAATGATAAAGAGAAATACTCACCATATTTCTGCTAGTTATATCTCCTAAGTAAACTACAGCATTCATCTGAGGAGCCCAAGTTTGAATCTCTCTTTGCCAAGATGTCAAGGTAGAAAGTGGCACAACCAGCAAGAAAGGCCCATACAATTGATGTTCATGAAACAGGTAGTTCAGAAAAGAAATTGTTTGTATTGTTTTACCCAGACCCATTTCATCTGCCAGAATACAGCTATTCCCTCTAAAAAAAACCACAAAAAAACCAAAAAAACAAACCAACAACAACAACAAAAATTTAGGGGTGGTATAGAGAAGGGGAGGGATTGGACAAGAAGAAATTATTATCTTTTGAGCACAAAAAACATTCATACAAGTTTTCAAGGTTTTGCAACTATACATCTTGAAGAAGTTTATTTCCTTTTTCCATAAAAGGAATTTCCAACTCCTCCCCACCACTTAATACTTTAATTAAATTAATAAAGTTCACAAAAATTTTGCAACTATTCCTCATAGTGTTATACTTTGAAAATTAGACCTATGTTGACATTTCAGAAGAGTTTGCTTTGGGTTTTCTGATTTTACTGTTTTAGGTTTGTTTGCTTTTTAAAAATATGACTTAACCCCACAGGAACTTAAAAGTAAAGCAACAACAGAGCTTAGCTGTTTTTGAGAACAGCCGTGGAATAAGTTTTGGTACTACTTAGAATAAAACGACTCCCCTCAGACCTCTACTTTGAGCTTACTGTATGAAACCCTCCACCTTCAAAAAAAATACAGAAAAATCAATTTCAAAGTTTTACAAATGCTTACAGTTAACAAACAGAAACACTCATTTCAGAGTACACTTACTTGCACCATGAGTGAGCAAGCCAATTCAATCCATTTAACTGATAATCTCTTAATTCTAAACTTTCATGTCCTCCAATGTAAGATGGTTGCTTCTTTAGTGCAACAAACCTTGGCCTCTGTTTCAGAACCTGTCAAAAGCAAATTGATCATCAGTTCTACTACCAACTGAAGTTACCAAAATGCCTTCCTATACAAAAAAATAGTAATAGGGATCTACTGCATCACCAAGTCTAATTTTCATCCATTGACAAAAACTAGGCTATATAAAAACACCAAGCAATTTGCAAGTTGAAATTGTTTTGATTGCTAATCTAAATTTCAAAATGGGAGTGACATTAACTCACCTAATGTTTACTTTTAAAATAACCTTCAAAACTAAACAAGCCCAAAAAGCTACTATTAGTAGTGTTATTTTCCACATGTATTACTATATATCGTTATATATATATAATGTTCTGAACAACCTTCAAAAATATTTCATAATATGTATATCTTATCTCTGGATTCATAGAAGATTTTCATATTTTTACAGTCACAACTGATGTGGTGGCTTGAACCAGGCTGGCAGCTAAGTTGCCACCCAGTTGCTTACTCACTCCCCACCCTAGCAGGACAAGGGAGTCAATTGAAAGGGCAAAAGTGAGAAAAACTTGTAGGTCAAAATAAAGAGTTTACTGGGTGAAGGAATAAAACCCCACCAAACAAACAAAAAACCCACAGCCAAAAAAAACCCCCACAAGTGACAAAGGGAGTCACACATTAACTCACCAGCAGACTGATGACCAGCAAGTCTCCAAGCAACAGTCACCTTCAAATGCCCTGCTCATCCCACCCAGTTTCATTGCTCAGCATAACATTAAATGGCATGGAATACCTCTTTTGTCAGTTGGGGTCAGCTGTACTGGCTGTGCTCCCTCCCAGCCCCTTGCCCATCCACAGCCTGCTCATGGTGGGGAGTGCACAGCAAGAAACAGAGAAGGCCTTGACACTGTGCAAGCACCATTCAACAACAGCCAAAACACTAATGTCTTATAAACACTATTGAGGTCACAAATCTAACACACCAGCCATACAGGCTGCTATGAAGAAAACTAACTCCATCCCAGTCAGACCCAGTACAACGGATTATAAATCCACTGCAAATTACATACTCACCTTGCAGTCCTTAAATGGAGTGGTCTTGGATTGATTTCTGCTAAAGTACTCATCAATGCGTGCCTGAAACTTCTTGGCAATGAGAGCACCATCTTCCCAGCTACATTCTGAATAAGGCAGACCCTGCCATTTACAATAATAGTCTGGATAACCAGCCGCTGATTTCTGATTTGAATGAGCTGAAGAAATGCACCAGAGATATCTAATCAGCATTTTACTTATCTTATGAACACATTAATTTTAGGTAATAAGACAACATAAGCTAGCTTCATAGCACAGACAGTATGACAACTTTTTTCTTTACCTGAAGTTTTGGACTAAAAAGTTAGCGATACTGATATTCTCAATTTCTTAGCTACAAATGCAACATATAAGCAGTGAACATACAGAACTCTCAACACTGTTTTCTGTCCACAAGTTTGTAACATACCAATTATTCTTTCCACTATCTGATATTGTTTATGTAGATCATCTGTAAGCTCCTGCTGGCAGTTGTAATATTCCACATCTTCTGGAGAAGCATTTTTCAGCCTGTAATGGGAATTAATTTACAACACTTGTTATACTTTATAGTTCTAAAACTATGAACATTTGGCAACTCTAAAGCTCTGAATGCAAGCATCACAGGAATGTTGCTTAGAGAGCTTCTTTGAAAGGACAACTTAGAAATTCCTACTATAAAATTGTTGCATCTGGCCTAGGTGGCTCATAATTAATGACTGAGAATGCTTACCAAGAGACACAACTACTACAGCTACAGGTGGTACTAGTCATGCAGTTAATTCAGAATACCTATTCTCAACAATAAATAGTGTACTTCACAGGGTATTTTCATGGAACAGTATTCAGGGTGGCTCACTCTGTAAGAATCCATCTTATGATTAAGTTGCTAATAATCCCATTAGTATTCATTGATTATATTAAACATACTAATAAAACTGAACACCAAAAAGATGACTTCAAAATGTATGGATTTCTTCAGGTTTTTGTTCTCAGGCTTGAGCCTGAGGTTTGAGCCAAGAAAACTGAATTCTTCAAAGTAATCTGAAATGGCTAATATATGAAGAAAACATTAATCTCTGCAGCGATTCTAGAAGAACTCTGATCAAAGTGTAACAACAAAATTAGTAAAAGGTACAATTTAACACACACGCACACTAAAACCAGGTTCAGAAGATCATCTCACAGCAACATGTTAAGAAGACTTCAACTTTTAAGGTTTTTGTCTTCCTGTTGCATAGACACTTGAAATTATGCCCTCAAGAAGAGGTAACAGGTCTCAGAAACACAAAAGAACATCTACCTTGTTATAAAATAAGTATTGTGGAAGGCTACATAAAAATATTCACCATCGTTTTGTTTCCTGATCCTTTTTCTTATAGTTGTCCAGTTTCTTCATTCCTTTAACATTTTGTTGCTTCAGTGTTTCCTCAGTTTCCCAAGTGTTATGGATGTGTGACCAACCTTTCCATTTAATAAGATACTGTACTTCTCCTGCCTCCTTTGACTTTTCAAACGCATCATTTGGGTCACCATCTGCCTCAACTGCATAGATGGTGGTTGCAGCACCTGTGGCTGTGAAACAAACCGCATCATAAGCCTTGTATGCATTATTGTAAGTTAACCAGTAATGCTTTTAGATGTGCATATATTTGACTAGTATCTACAGCTCTCATGTCTTTATTCTTATTTGAACAATTACAGCATAGATATGTTCACACATGCACAAGTAGTCAAAAGAATCAAAAAAGCAACAAAAACTTCTGTACCTAACATACAATAGCTTATCTTTCCCATGAGAATTTTCTTTGCATTCCTAGTTTTTAAAGTAATCACCAGGGAACACTCCATTAATGCTGCTTCTTGTCTTCTATTACTCTCATCCCTGAGTGTACAAAAGACATCTGACATTATGCTTGGTCAGCCTTGAGACATCAATGACCTACTAAGGATACTATAAATCTATTTCTTCCTAAACATGTTTTACTACTTTTTCTGCCTTTGTTATCTTACCTGGGAAAATTTTTAATTAAATACAGTCTGTATCACAGCTGAAGCATAATACAGCACGAAACAGGCTCTTTCAGTGAGGACAGACATGTAAGGAAATGAGCCTAGCAAGCTGCAGGGGCCACATAAAGCCACAGACAGTGGCAACAGCAAAAGACAGCACAAGCAGCAACATCATCTGGGCAGGAAGAATGTAAGAAGCTTTGACCACAGCAGTTAACACTATGCCTTGGAGCAGGATATGCAAGAATTTGGGACAGCATGGGAGACGAAAGTTGAGAGGAAGAATGAATCGAAGTTCTGACATGGGTCAGAAACTTTAGAGATTGGGTATGACTAATGGAGAAAGGTAGGTAACTCTGAAGTGCAAGAGGCCCAGGGTTTGGGGGGTTTTTTGGTGTTTGTTTGTTTTTATAATTAGAATCCTAATTTGCAAACTCAAAACGCATAAGCAGAACTGCTAGACAACGCGTCCCATTATTGCTGGAAATATGGCATGCCTACCACTATTCACAAAATACTTTTAAGAGTTCACATGCAAGTGCACCACTGAATTTTTAGATGCATTTTGTGGTCATTCCACACATTGCACTGTATTGAGACAATCTGTACAGCAATAACTGAAATCATAACCTCAGTGGTTCAGCCTTGCAAACACCATCTTTCAGGGTTCAGATTACTAGTCAGTTCTCCTATCTAGTCCACTTTCTCCACTCCACTGTATATAATTTATACTGATCAAGTATCACTAAACTGTACAAACAGTGACATAACAATATGGTATGCATTCATGCAATATGGAGCTATCTTCCACTTAATTTTTATGTTCTACTTAGGTATGCAATTCTTCTACATTTTACTTTGCAACACTTAGAAGGGATTTTAAAAAGGAACATCGTTATGAGAGACAGAACAAGATGACTTTTTGGTAACTTTAAAATTATTGCTGTTTATAGACCTCACAGGTGACCTACAGCTGAGAACATCTGCTGAAGTTGCACCACAATGCACTCCAGGATCTTAAGAACATGGACAGAAAAAAACCCCAAAACAAACATACCTCCTTTTCGGCCAACTCGACTATCCATGAACTTCTCTATGGTTTCAAATTCATCTTCTTCAGTTTGTGGGACATCTTCTCCACAAACTTCCAGCAAATCATCAGAATCTGTCTTGGTTTCTTCAGCTTCTTTGTAACTAATGTTGACTGTTGCCTGGCGACGAGATCCTCTCTTATCATAATCATCATCATCCTCCTCTTCCTCTTCATCATCATCTGATGAATCAAGTTGCCTCTTTTTCAGTCCTGCACTCTTTTTCCCACTTTTTGGCTTAATTCTTGAAGACAGGACACAACAATGATGTTTCAACATGAACAACTATAAACCTTCTGTATTGCTTTCTGAATACATGTATTTCATCAATGCTCAGTTACTCCACTTTCAGTTACAGCAGATAGGAAAAGGTATTCACTAGAAAGCATTAGTATATTAACATCTCATGTAGCTTTAAATAAACTTCATTTTTCTTTAATAAGCATTAACGTTCTCATTTGCATATACAATGGTAGTAAATACTCAGCTGCTTATTGGAGATAGTACCAGAGTATCCAAATGCGTGACTTACCTGCTTGGAGGTTTCCGGCTTTTGACCTTGTTTTTTGGCTCATAGTCAGATTCACTCTCTTCACAAGTGCTTTTCTCCCTATCTTCCTCTGATTCAGAATCGGAACCAGTTCCTGATACTGACCCTGATCCTGACATTTGCCAGTCTTCACTGTAAATATTGAATGACAAAAGAGTAATTTACATTGTTGTCGTTTTTTTTTTTTTTTTAAATCAGGTATTCATCCACAGGGTATCTGCTGTAATGTCAACATTCTTCAGAGAAATAAAAATCTCGTAACAGTTATTTCAGCTGATGAGACAGAAAATTGTCATCAATGAATAACAGAAAAGTAAAAATGCCCAACAGCTTCAAAGGGAGTTGGATTAAGTTTTCTGTTATCAAGAGGTAGATTTAAAATCCAAAATAAAACAAAAATCTGGATTTCTATATAAATTTCAGCATGAAGTAAGTCAATGTGACATCAAGAAAACAAAGCACTTAACAAGTCTAACTGGAAAGATACATATTTATCAGAATTTACATATGCTCAAATCATAAAGCCCTGTTATGTTATACTCTGAAGAGTCCCATATTGTCTAACGCCTATGGTCCCCGTGGCCCATGTGAAAAACCAGCAACTTTGGCACAGGAATCAAAAAAACAGAGGCAGATCTGAGAAACACCCAGAAAAACTTGAATTGCAGTAACCTGTGAGTGGCACTGACTCCCAAAAGCTCACACTGAGCTCCTAAATCAGTGCTTCACAACCAGGCAAGATACTACGAGCAAGACACTTGTGACTGAGCAGCAGGACCTCCTTGCTCCTGCTTAACTGAGATCTTCTACTTTGCAACAGGAAAGATCTACCCACTGATGAACAGTATCTTGCTTCAAACTCTGACTTTATACAGGCAAATTTAAGATTAACAGCTTCATGAAAGAGAGGTGGTATACATTATTGAAATGTTGCTAAATCTTTATACTAACATCAGGTTTAGGTCTACTTGATCAAGGTGCCAGAGCAGTAGTAATGTTCATCAAAGCTGGAATATTACCAAGAAATCTCTTCCTTAAATTTCTAGTCAGGAAGCTTAGGAATCGGTGCTTTGATCCCTCTCTTCTTTCCTGTCTTCCAGGACATCGGGTCCTGGAGGAAATTACATTCCCATTGTTCCAGTCATCCAAGACAAATACATGTATGTGTCTATTGTACAGATGGCACATGGCCAATGGTACAGAATGTCTTATTAAAATACTTTTTCTGCAAATAGTTAAATAATAAAATAACAACATAAATCCATGACCTGTATTTATCTGTAAATATAAAAACCAGATACAAAGCACGATCTTCTAAGGCTTGATCATCTACCGAGTTATATTGAGATATCCTCCATCTGCACATCTGAATAAGTATGTCTGCAGTTGTTATCTGAAGAGCCGTAGGACAAAAACACTGGATACATGAAGTGATTTGGTTAAGGGTTCCTAAACTTAAATTTTTCCTATAACACAGTATGCTATTAGATGCAATCAAATTCTTAACTAACAAAAGACTGATTAACAGCTCACTGCTAGGAAAGTACCATTTTGCATAGTTAGTGCTTTTTTTTGTGAGCACCCCCCCCACCCCCCTTTTTTTGTAATTACCATTTTTTAAGATGTTATACTGGCAACCCTGAACATTGAGGTGAATCATGAACTGGAAGAAGAGGAATGATAGAACAGTTCAATTTCTACACACCATTCATAAAAAAAAAAAAAAAAGAGGTCACTGCCTCTCACTGCTACAATAACAACATATAATCCTTTTCACAAACTCTTTGATCTATCATTTAGAATGTGCTTATTTTCATTTAACATTCTTTGCTAGTCAGTAAAGTTAATTACTATTAGAACTATAATAACTTTTAAACATGTCCGGAAGAAAAAAAAACAAAACAGAAAAAAATAAAAATAATTTGGCATTAACTAAGGGATTCTAAATTAAATTTGTTGTGAGACAACCTACTTAAGTAGTTTCCCATTTCTACAAGAATTTTCAGGGAGGGCCTTCAGCTCAAAAATAAATTGCAACAAAGTATTTTAAAAATAAAATCACTGATGAATGTTTTTGAACAATACTGCAGATTCTTTTGCTCAGAAATTAATGATATAGATGTTCCTTTGAGAGCTTATTTTAAAATTCCAAAATTTTTATCAAAATTGGAAATGCAATATCAAGATGAATTAAAAAGGGAACTTAAGCATTTCAAGTGTGGAGAAATGAAGCATAAATTATAAGCATATGTCACTATGACAAAAAAAATTGTGGTATTACTTATGAAAATATCTTACTCTTTATGTTTTTTCTTCTTGGTTTCACTAGATGAGTCATCTGCAGAATCTTCACTACTTGATGAGTCCTGCAGGTGAAGAAAAAAAACCCAATTCATTATCACAAAAATAATTAAGTACTTCTAACATTTAAAAGATAAATCCGCTCCTACTTTCAAGTTGGAGGCATATTATTCATGTTTTACCCTTTTCATCCCCCACAGTGTAGCTGTTAATGCAGAATGAGATAAAGACTGCTATTGTATTTATCCATCTATGAATACATTGTGCCAGCACAGCTCCAGAGAACATCACAAAAAACCCGTCTTAAAAAATAACCATTGGGCCTACATAAAAAAGCTGTGGTTTAAGCTGCCCCAAGTTAATCAAGATGATGGTTCTATCAAAACCCTAAGAAAATCTCCTACACACAGGAGCTTTCTCACCTTCCACATTCTTTCACATTTAAACACAAGTTTAACAAAATTTTGAGAATGCCATGTTTCTTCTTTCTCTATGCTCAAACAAAAAACAAGAACCCTCTTAGATTTTCCTAAAACCAATCTCATCAGGATTAAGTTTAGATTTAGATTAAGTTTTATCCTGAAAAACATCTCTCAAAGATAATACTTAACAACAGCTGTAAATTAACATGTTTAGGTTTTAATGATGAGCTGCTAAACCAGACAAAAACAGAAATCCAACCAAATGAGTGTGACTGCACTGCACAGTTTTTGTAATGAAGTAGAAAACGTCTGCTTTATAAATAAATTCCATTTCATAGTCACTAGTGTCCTTAAAAGATGTTCTTCCTGCACAAAGTCAACATTTCTCTAGCCTGTGGTTTAGGTTTTATAGTACCCAGAATTCTTAAAATACAAGAATTCTCTTGTAGTAACTGTTACAAAATTTGCAAAAATGTAGTTTTCTACTCCATATGGAATTTTTGAAAACCACAGCAGCTACCTTATATAGAAAAAAGTTGAAAACATCTTTTAGCATTTTAAACTGTCTTTACAAAACTCAAGAAACCAAAAATACAATGCAAGTATTGTATTTGGACAGTATTAACTGCCTATACATCACAGTATTTACCTAAAAATATCACATAATCAAGGCTGCTATAATTTTGGCACAACTCACTTGAAAACAAGTAAGTAGGGATAAGTTTACTTTTCCTTATAAAAATGTCAGTTATTTGAATGTTACTTTTATTGACTAAAACCAGATTTTTACGCACACTTAGAAAATATAACTTGGCTCTACATAATTTTACTCTAACATATGAGACAACGAGATGGGCATGTTTACATTTTAAAAATCTAAATTATGTTATTCACCTCTTCTGAGCCACTGTCTGATGAGGCTGCCTTTTGTTGTTGCTGTTGCTTCTTGAGCACTGCTGATCTTTGCACAGCAAGTATACTTGGACTAGACTTCCAAAACTGAACAAGAATGGAGATGCAAGAGTCAGTTAAACATACTGATAGTCTCCAGTTTACCACATATTACTTTTCCTGAGTAGCATTCCTATTAAAACTGATCATGATTTTATCAATTAAAAAAATTCACTACAAAATACTGCATGCACTAATAATATCAGACAGCTTTTTACAGTAGTAAGATTTCTGCAGAACAGAATGTTATACAATAATTGCTAGGACAATTTCTACAGCACCTTTAGCAATAGTTGTATAGATGTTGTTAAGGTACAACATTTATAAAGTAAGTTTTTTAACTTTTATAAAGAAAATTTTTAAACATTTATAAAGTAAATTTTTAATCCTTTCAGACCACTTAGCTGACATGTTTTTGCTTCATACAGTAATACTGAAGTACATGACCAAAAATATAACAGAATCCTTAACAGTCTTCAATTCTTGTGGTAACTAATATACGACTACCTTTCATAAATATGATCTACCATCCCAGTTAAGTCCATGTAACACAGGAAAGTGCAGGTAATTTTGGCCCACTGGATTTAAGAGATTTCTAAACACCACTTTTCCCTGAATTTAGCCAACTTACTAATGAAGAAAGACAACTGTACATATGCTTGAAATTTTCATTACAATCATTCATTGATACAAGTAAGGTAAGTATTAGAGAAACAATGTAAAAAATAGAATTTCAGAAATAACATTATGTGTGCCTTTGTCTTCCATAAATTCCAGTAAATTAGTGAATGCTTCTTCATGATGAAATTTAAGTAAGCATTTAACTCAAAATACTTACAAATGTGAGAATTTTGAAAGCATCAATTCAAGTACTTATCCATGAGAAGCTTAGCCTGATGTTTAAGACAGCTAAGCACATGCATTCGCTAACCAACCACGTTAAAATTAAAACCACATTACCTCTTTTTGTTCGTTTTTTTTTAAAATTAAAACTGCTCTTGAAACTAACTGCACAGAAAGATTTTTTTTTTTAATAATTCCCCTCCCCCCCCAAAGGATTCATATATGTGTTTTGTTTACCTCAGACCCATCAACTTTTGGTGGCTTAGCTTGAATTTGTTTCTTCTCTCTAGATGTGTCAGACTCTGATTCTGACTGAGTGCCTGACTCTGAACCAGAGTCAGAGTCACTGCTGCCTGACTGGCTGCTGCTTCCATCACTACTGCTTCCAGAGCTTGAATCAGATCCAGAACCTGATGCTGACCCAGAATCATCATCTGATCGGCTGCAATGAGAAGTTAGTAGGATATTATACAATTGCCAAGGTAACAGGATTAGAAGAAAAAAGTCGCCTTAGCTTCACCTATAAATCAATTGTTAAGTTAGACCACACAAATGGGTAGCACATAGATGGATGCAGTCAATTAAGTTGAGATGAATAAAGTTAAAAATAAACAAGAAATGAGAATTAAGAGTGTCATCAGATACTCTTTGTGAAGCCTAAAAAAAGCAAGATAAAGCAAGAACAGTCAAATTAATATGGAGGAGTCAAGCAAGGGAAATGAAAGTGGTACAAATGTTTCTTACCCACACAAACTTTCCACCCCCACCCCCTCCAAAATCCTTGTTTAGCTCCATCAAACCCCACATATACATAAACACCTCTTAACACTTAAGTCTACTCCACAAAGACCTGTCCAACTAAAATATAAAAGTTTTCAATCTTTATAGATCAGCAGTACTCCTTAAAAAAAAAATAATGAATTTAGAAGCACATATCTCTCTAACAAAAAAAGCTATGCAGACCCTGTTTTTCTGTTAAAAAAACAGCAGCAAAATTCCCCATGCAGACAACTCTGCATTTGTCACCAATGATATGACTTGTGCCAAGGCGCTTTCCTTGGCATACACTTGAGCTGCCAGATTATTTCACCTGTATGTTCATTTACACATTTAATATACTTAGAAAGCACAGTAATTGAAGATAAGGATTTATTTTATAACCATTCAAAAAATTTGGAAACATTTGATTTTCTACAACTTCACGAAGTAGCCAAGTTAAAATTTTCATAAGATTCCTCATTAGGTTAATACTACCGTATTTCAAAGATACAAGAAAAAACATCAGAATCAGACCACCACAGAGCAAAATAATTTCAAATTATGTACACATTGACAGCAAACACTTAAAAAATCAGAGTAAACATGCAGCCAGAAACAAAAATGATAAAAACAAAAGCTGATATCAAAACCTAGCCTATCTCCACCAGCACAATTCATCTGGCTGACAGTGAGCTGGAGGTGGGGTGGGGGCGAAGAGGGCAGATTGATCATCCTCTGCCCTAGAACATACTTAACTGACAACATTTTAAAACCACAAACCAAAGCAAAATCGCTCCTCTTTCTGATTTTCCCAAGACCAACAAAACTGTATCAGTAAAGAAGAAATGAAGCTATTTATAAACAGACTCCTGTAGACTGCACCTCACTCAGCCATCTGCAACCATCAGCTTTGAAAAAAACAAAGAAAAAAACAAGACCATGGTGAAGCTTCCTTGTTCTGAAGGGCGAGACATGGAGAAACACACTGCTGCTGGGTTTCCTTACACTTGCTGAGAGGAAAAATGGGAAGCAACAAGGCTGCTCCCAAACTTCCTATTTCTGTCATGAAAGGCTTACTTCAGGCATGGTGCTATAACACTAACCTCGTTTGCCAAAGAAAGCAGGGCACCCACTACAGAATATGACCAGAGTTTAAACTGTTTACCAGAAAGTAATGCCACTCCATGATGATCTTCCGAAGAGATCAGAATCACAATTGTGTTCTTGTACGCAAATGTTACCTTACCTTTAATGCTGGGTAAATCAGACCATTAGAAAACAACAGCATTTCTCAGCATAGAGAAGTGCTGTAAGTCAATGTCAGGGGACTGCGGAAGTCAGCACTAACTATAAATGAAGAGAAATAGAAGAAAATTCAGCATGGAGAAACCTTGAGGCACAAGTAAATACCAGCCAGCCACGTCCCAGTGAAAAAAAGCAACCAAAACCATGTAAATCCTACATAATCTTGGAGGAGGGGAAGGGAATCAATACTTCTATGCAGGACAAGGTATGCTCAGAGAGGGCAATAATAACATGGATTACCAAACCTAAAAAAAAGATGAAAAACACTAAGCCAAAAGGATGGTAATT
This sequence comes from Haliaeetus leucocephalus, assembly GCF_000737465.1. Taxonomy (NCBI): domain Eukaryota; kingdom Metazoa; phylum Chordata; class Aves; order Accipitriformes; family Accipitridae; genus Haliaeetus; species Haliaeetus leucocephalus. The sequence continues at coordinate 303,534 of NW_010972667.1, forward strand.
AAGCTGGCTTAAATATTTCTGCAGTAAAATATTTCATACACACTAATATAGTGCTAACCATAGGTTCAGTTGCACATAGAGCCAGAGGCAACAAAGTACCTCTTTTCTAAGGTAGCATAGGGGAAACTGACACTGGAATAAGCCATCTTGGTCAAACAGCTTGCAAATATTATGAGAAACAGGTAAACCAGCTACAGGAGAGAATGGTGGAGAGACCAAAGGGGGGGGGCGGGGATAATTCCAGTTTACTTAGATAAGTAAGCAAAAATCACATCAGTTAGATTCACAGTTGATGGGAAATTTTAAGTTGTTTAATGTTCTTCAGCACAGGAATTAAGTGGTAAGTTCAAAACCAAATGGACTGAGATAGGAAAAAAAAAGTATAGTAGACAATGCTAGTTGCTCTGGAGTTGCATGTAAAAAACCAACTAATTCCAATTTTTTTTTTTAATGAAGCGATGAGTTATCTATCATCTAAGGTCTCTGTTAAGTACTTGTCAACAGATGTGGATCATACAATATTCAATATTCAGACAACACAGACTCCTTAGCTTGCCAGCTAACTCTCCACAAAGCCAGGAGTAAGCCTGGGAATTAATTCCCATTAGGCTTATGAGCAAGACCAGCAAAGTAAGAGCTATTTCATAAATCCTGCTTCTCACAATAAATTTGCCTGATTTGGACAAGAGCAGACTAATGCAACCCAATTGTGTATCAACTAACAGTAACATCTGACAGGAGTAAAAATCTTAAAGTCAATATTCAACCACATTACTAATAAACACAAGACGACAAAACAAGCCTGCAGGTAGAAGTAAAAGGGATGGGGAGAGAAAGAAAAGAAATTAACTGTAGACTAGCAGCTAACTGGTACATAGAACAGAGAAAAACAGAAAAATAAAATTTAAAGGCCATAGCATCAATAATGTCTTACTAAGCTTTCTTATCCCAGTGTTACATCAGCACAAGGAAATGGGAAAAGACAAACTGAGTAGCAGCAAGTAATTTTAAAACTAGGGAAAGAGCAAGGACTTGCTAAAACATTTATGAAATCTTAAGATGCTATGGCAGTACTCATACATGCTTAAAAGGAATTCGAAATTAACTAGCAAAAGGCACTATAGGAGTTCAAGCACACAAGACTAGTCCACGTTAGGCAGAGCTTACTTCAACCCTAATCATCCAAATTAATACAGATGTGTTAAACTACACTTGAGTTTCTGCTTGTATATTAAGACAGTACTGAGCAGCACTGAGTGACATGTAGTACCTATAAATCCCCAACAGCTGCAACAGTCCATACATCAAAGGACTTGCTTTCCTCTGAGAAGTTTAAACGATTTGAACCAACAGTAACAGTGATGGGGAACCTGAGGCAAGACACACACCATACACTAAGAGCTACAGGTTAAATGCTCTGTTTTCAGCATAAAAAAAAAAGTTTTTTCAAAATTAGAGAGAAAATTGGTATTTTTCTTTTTAGCACTTAAGTCACTGAACTCAAAGATCAAAAGAGAATATACTTATGCCAAGATCAAAATATCACACACTTCTGGGTGCAGACTGTGTCCTTGCTTTTCCTGTATTTAAAAAGTCTGGTCTAGCATTTCTAATGGTATCTTCTTTCCCAACACTTAACACTAATATGTCATCATTTCAAACTATGATACTGATTTTTTACTCTTATTTTTTAAAAGAGAATCTTACTACTACCTAATTCCAAGTGATCTGACGCTAACACAGAGGTCATCATGAAAAGGCTGAAGAAAGAGGAACTTAGTTCAGCCATTCCCTCTATCAAAGTCACTGCCTCTGCTCTTTTTAAATTTTCTCGTAAAGTAGGGAAAAAAAAAAAACCAAAACAAAAATCCAAACAAACAAAAAACCCCAACCTCATTCCCTAACCAAGCTATCTGGAAATGCCAGCAGTTAAAAACTTGTTGTATCAACACCACAAAAAAACCCCTCTATTGCCTGACAGGACTAGCCACCTATTCAAACAGAAATTGAATGGAAATTTTCAGCCTAAGACTTACTTCTTAATTGTCTCTAAATGTAAGTATCTACAAGGCAGACAGAAAGAAAGAACAGACTTGATTACTAACTGTTTTTTTTTCTTGGTTTTATTCATGTCTTACAGGAAATAGTTTTAGACCAGCATCAGACCAGACTACCAACTTGCCAGACTACTGATCAACTTCTAGTATCAAGGAGCACCTTATTTGTTTTTTAAATAATATTTGTAAGAAAGCAGCAGCAATAAAGTAAAAACATAGACCTATCTAGATTTTTCTAAAAATCAAGAAAGCCACCAAAATATGCAAAGTCTTACTTGGAACAAAGGAAGAAGTGTTACATAAAGAGGATAATAAAGAACTACCTTTGTGCTCACAAGAAAAGGAAAAGTAAAATGGTTCTGTGGCATTTTCTAGCCATGTCTCTTAAGCAGTGTCCATAATGAAAAAATGGGGTACTGAAAATGAAGTCTTACTGAAAAACTGCTGTAGCAGTATTCAGTTTCAACTTGTATTCAGCATATACTAGCAGTCTGCTACACAGTAGCAATTAAACATCCAGAGACCAACCTTTTCTAGCACTTTACCTCTGCAGGTATAAAATCACGGGGACATTACCTGTACTTGGCTTTTTGCTTTTGTTTCACATGTAGTGCTGACCTAGACAAAATTTAAAAATGAGTCATTGCGTCTCATTATCACATGAGCAGGACCCAGAGTCGTCCTGCCTCAGGACTTAGCTGAGAAATGTACCTCTGAAAGCCAGCCTCCCTGATGAGAAAGACAACCCATACTTCTGCTAACAGATGTGACGAGTGCCAAGATTAACTAAAGGCTTTACCATCCTCTAAGGAGCCAGATCTTTTAGCTGCAGTATTTGCCCTAAGGTGTTCATGAAAGAGAAACAGCCCTCCCCCTCCCCCGGACAGCCTCACAACACTTCATTGCCAAGACAAAACTACTGGCACAGGAAGACAGTGGTCTCCAAAGAGGGGTGCACGCACCAAGGAGTTGCGCAAGTCAACCCATGGGGGTACATGAAGAAAATATTGGAACGTCTATTTAGATTTATTTTTAATCACCCCCCCCCAAAAAAAACCAAAAACACCCCAAACCAACCAAAAAAACCCAAAACCAAAACCACAACAAACCAACAACACAGAAAACCACAACTAAACCAAACCACAAATTCAGCTTTACAAACGTTTAATATATGGATTGACACTGGCAATCTCACTTAGTCTCTATGTCTGAGGGTCATGCGCCACATATGGTAGGTGAGGTGTCCTGGAGGAAATACGTGCTCCACAATGCAGAGGGGTAACAGTTGCGCAGCCACTCCTTCATTCCCTTTCTGTGCACTGTGACATACTGCAGTTTGCTTCTGCCTGGTTAAGTGAATTTATGGATTATATTACTTAGTTTTAACCAAACTAACCCTCACAAAATGGCACAGTGGTTTAAAAAGATTCCTGCAAAGAAAGGGTGGACTGAAGATAACACTAATGCTGTGAGCACAAAGCAACCAGAAAATGGCAGAGCTGACACTTCCACTCCTGTGCAAGCTCTTCATCAGCCACACTGCAAGGTAAAAAACCAATGACAATCTGATTGCATCTGACAAGAGGTTGGACCAAAAAAAAAAAATCAGAATTATCAAGACAATTTGAAATACCTATTTACATCCACCACTGTTAACAATTAACCTTGCACTGAGTGTATATTGTGCCTTGAGATATTAACAATAGTATGAAGCCATCACAATCAGCAAGACATTTGAAAACTAACCATCCAGAACACAAAAACAAACCTCTGTTTTTTCCAGCAGTGTTTCAAGTCATGCATCATGCAATACTCATCCTGTACTTCACAAAATTTTACTAGATTTAATGATAAATGTTTAGAAGGCTCTTTCGAGGTTCTTTTTCCTAAGAGTAAAGGACAAAAATGCCACATGCCATTTGAGAACTTACTTCTTGCTGCTGTAAAAATGGCTAAAATAATTCATAGAAAACAACAGTGACAAACAAGTGCCTTTCTTTGTCAGCAAACACTGTTGAAAGACATATAGAAAACATTGGTGAAGATTTGAAGAAACAAGTATTAGAACAAATCATGCAACGTAGGAGATTTGCTCTATGGTTTGATCGAAGTATAGATGCTTCTAACAAGTCCCAATTTACAGTATTTGCTAGATTCTGTTTCAATGATGAAATGTATGAAGAACTACTCCTTCGTGAGCCACTGAAGGAAAGATGTACTAGAGAAGATATATTCTTAATGGTAAATGACTACTTTAATTAAAAAAAAAAGTTTTATGGAAAAACTGTGCAAGTGTAAGCACTGATGGAGTGGCTGCTTTGACTGGAATAAAAACCAGATTCTAGTAAGAGTGATAGAGATAACACCACACATGAAATTAATACACTACATCAACAAAAAGCAAGCTATTGCAGCAAAGAATCTGGAGCTAGAATTGTACAAAGTGTGAAAAGATGTCACCAGTGTGGTTGATTTTGTGAAAAACAAGACCATTAAATACAAAAATCTTTATATTACTTTGTAATGAGATGGGGAATGACCATAAAAATCTTCTGTACCAAGAGAGGTTCACTGCTTAAAAGCATTGTTGACTTTGAAGATTAGTCTTTGGTGGGGTCTGGGGGGGTTTGTTTTTTTTTTAAACAAACAAACAAGTGTTCCAATTTTGCTGACCTTTTCTGTGAAAACTACTGGTCACCAGCAGTATGCTACCTTGCAGGTATTTTTGAAAAAAAAAACCCAACCAAAAACCAAACAACCCCCCCTCCCAAAAACCAACCCCCA
>NW_010972667.1:308384-320632 GCF_000737465.1 Haliaeetus leucocephalus
CCCAAACCCCCAAAAACACACAAACTCCCCCAACCCCCCCCCAAATAAAAAAAAAACCCAACAACAAGAAAAACAAAAACCAAACACACACCCCCCAAACCAACAACAAAAAAAAGCCAACAAAAAAACCAAGCACACTTAGTGTACCCCTTCCAGGTGAAGGTGACATTTTAACAATGAGAAAGCAACTGCTTTCCAAAAGAAACTTACACTATGGAGAGAGCATTTTGAAAACAGATGTTTGGAAAGGTTTCAATCATTATGTGATTTTATTGCCCAAAACAATGCGTGTCACCTGTAAAAGCTTTTATATCTATACACTTAAAAAGTTGGAGATAGAAATTTCTAACCTGTTTAAAAAAAACTTCCAAAAAGCTTTACTGGGTTTTGAACCCATTTGTTGAAAACATGAAACTGCAACCCCTTCTGATTAATTTGCAAGAAATTACTGACACTAGGGCAGATGAAAATTTACCAACTTTTAAGCCAAATTTTAAGAAAAACCTTTGCATAATTAGTTGATGGGATTGAAAAAATTAGTATCATGATTTAGTAAGCACAGTTAACAATGCACTTCTTCCATTTGGTTCTGTGTATCTTTGCAAGTTATGTTTTTCAGCTATGCCAGCCATTAAAACCAAGAACCAAAATTAACTGAATTTAGAACCATACCTTCAAACTACCATATCACAAAGCATTGAACCAAGATTTTAATAAATATATTTATAATTTTAGTGAGTGAAAAGGGGCGTTTTGCCATTAACAAAGTAAAATATTTTCAAATATTATTTAATCTTTATGTCATCCTTTGAAAATTTCTTTTTTTTGTGCATGTATTATAATGTAGCTATTAGTACAGCAGTACATGTATATAATTTATAAGTGACATACACATACATTGGAGCTGCATGCTCAAATATTTTTTTATTGGTAGGAGTGTGCAAACAAAAAATTTGGAGACCACTGCACTAAGGGATAAAAAAAAATAGTAATGGAGAGAATCCTTCTCTCTAACCCAGACACATTAAGCAAGCCTTGGCTATTAAAAATGAACATAAATCTAATCTTTTTCATGGGACTACCTACAACCCTCTTCCACATGAGCAGTAATTCAGATTAAGTCCTAATATACTAGATGCTAACCCTAAGAGTAAAGATGGAATTATTTAAGAAAAGGTACACACATTTACACGCGCACATGCATTCAGGAAAATTTACATCTGCCATCTCAAGGGGAAACTCAGGAACAAGGAACTTAGAAGTTTCCCTTTAACTGCTCCTACCTTTGCTCTGAGTTTCAGCAATTTTCACACAATTCGGATAATGGTACGAGCAGTAGTATGAGTTACTTTCAAAACACTTTTCAGTCCTCACCAGTATATTCACCTGCTGGTGAGGGTTCTACAAGAATAACTTTTTCTGACATTGTTATTGCTGCCCTCTTCAATCCCCCCCCGTGGTGTCAGTACTACTCATAGAAGGAACAGATTCAGCTTTTTATTAGCCTCTGTTTTCATAAACATTCTAAAGGACTGATGAAGAAGTGGAACAAACAAGCAGGAGTGAACAGGCAGTATTTCTTAAGACTGCTGTCCTGAAACTGAGGTATAAAATAGTGGAAATCAATACAGAATTTAGGGAAAAAAAAAAAAAAAGATTTGAAATGAAAAAGGATTTTTTGGTAGTTTTCAATTTTAGGACACAAACATTCCACACTGCATCATGACATACTGCAAGTCTTTTTTCCAAGTGCTTAAACTGCTACATGGTGTAATACCTTCTCCCCTTCCCATGGAGTATGGCATTGCTGACGTGACTAAGAAAAAGGGCAACAGCATGCAGAACTCCTATTACACTGTGGTGTCTACCAGCATCACTGGAAATTTAGACAGCTTGTTTGCCAGAGTTTTTAAAATGTAACTATTTGAGTTTTTGAAGTTCATAGGAAAAGACATACAGGATACAGAAGTTTCATACAGATTTCTAGTAGCTCAGATGACATTTTCTTGATCTGCTGAAATGGATACCCTAATAGCCAGCTATAAGAAGGCAAAACCAATCATAATCAGCTCGAGAGGTCTACAAGTTTTTCAGAGCTTGAAGACAAGCAATCTCTTATTTTAACAAATTGTATCAGCAGAATTCCAGAAATGGTTTAATATTCCTTGAAGTGGAAAAGGAGGTAGAATCTAAGAAGAAAACATGTATATTTTCTATAAATAATCAACGGAAGCTACCATTGCAAACAAAATGGTAAGTGAGAGCACTTCACACTGTATTAAAATTTGACTTTTAAAACAGTTGCTGCATTAAAGACAAAGCCCCATTTGATAGCAAGACAGGTAATCCGCATTAAAGAAACAGAACCTAAGTTCTGTAATAAATATGTTAAAACATAAATTCAGGGAGATAACAGTTGTGAAGTAATCATAAGACCCTTGGTCACCTTCTTTTTGACCTTTGCCTATGGAGTTCTTCAATTTTCCCCTCATTTTTTGAGGCATAGTCTATAAGCAATTCCTTCTCTAGCTAAAGAGCTTTAAGTATTATCTGATGTAGTCTAGCTACAGTCCATAATTTGACTAACTTTTCTTGCAATGAGTAATGCCCATTAATGCAAAGTAGCACCACTAACCTCCACAAAATTAATCACCTGAACTGGCACTACTAATTACCAAGATTCTGGTATCGTATCTCTAGGGGTAGGATGCAAGGAACATTAAATATTTCTCAACCAAGGATTGGAATACTGTCAAAATTACCTGTCACCTGCTGTCTAATGCTGTTACGTGAGTATTATCTCAGGAACAGCAATTCTGATCCCCCGCTCTTCAGAATTCCCCTTATAGAAAATGTACGGCAAAGTGCATTATTTCTTGCCACTTTCTCTTCCCGTACAGGCCAGGGTCATTGCCTTTGCTTAAGATGCTTTTACTGGAAACAGTTCAACAAAAGGCGTACCCACCATGCTGTGGACACCTGGGGTAGAGTAAGACAGATGGTTTAGGTACAACTTAACCAGCCTTTTGCCTGTGCATCTGTATCCTCTTTTCTCCTTCTTCCAAAAAAGCCTGATTAATACTGAAAAGTAAAGAGAAAATCTCCAATATTTTCAGGTAGATAGCATAAATTAGGATCCTCCTGTTTCTCCCTTACCCTTTCTGAATACAGTCAAGACAGTCTCTCTGCAGGACAATCTAGAGCTGGAGCCTACTTTCTTTGTTCAACTCTTCCAGTAGAAAAGTCATACATAGCTTAAACATAATCAGAGAAACAGTCAGCATCCAACACTTCTTTCTCAGTCACCTGTGTTTGTCAAATTTACCCTATTCCACCATGCCACATTATGTCTTCCCTTTTCTCTAGACTTGTATCACTGTCCTCTGCTTACCAACTCTATTTTGAGGCCTAACTTGTTTTTTCCCCCTACCTTTTTCACTGATGAATGGGCTTCCAAGGAACAAAATGCCAACAGAAATTATAAACACCACCACAACTAGATAAGAAAGTGTAGATGGAAACAACAGGGCAAAGCAAGTTAAGCTACAGAATAGAGGTGTTGTTAATATAATGTATACAGAAATACAATATTTGCTAACATTAACTGTTGAAGACCACTTGTGCTCTTGTAGGCACTTAACTCCATTACTCATAATGGAACTCCTGCTTTTTAAGTCCCTCTTCTAAAAATGTATCACATAAGCCTTCTTCTCTCCCCTGGCTCCAAGCAAATTATATATACTACTTACTCAAAAACAGAAAAAAACGCAACCAAAAAACCCCCAGTAAAATCAAAACAGAATTATCTGTTTAGAGGTGTTCCTGAACAGGAAACCTTACATAACATTCACTGTACTTTGTTCAACTGAAAAAAGAAACCAACAAAAAAACAAACCAACAAAAAAAAACCCCCACCCCAACCAAAACCCAAAACTAAACAAGGACAGCAATACCCAAGACTGTACAAAACAGTGGGGCATCATAAGGCTATGGAAATAGAAACAAACATGATGGATAAAGCAATAATGATCATCTCTTCAGTACTGTTGGAGCGAGACTATTTCTCTGTCATGCAAACAATCCACAGCAATGATGATAAAGTTAGCTGTCAATAATAACCTGCAGTAGCAGGCAAGCCACAGTATATACTAAAAATGAGTAGCATGTTCTCAGGATGGGATTTCTACATGAAAAAGTATAGTTTCATGCAAGTTGACAAACTGAGGTGTGAAGTCTATAAAGAGCACCTTCCAGGATATGTAGTCAAGAAACCTCTCTCAGCCCTAGCCCTTGAGTCAAGTAGTTGCATTTGTACAGCAGCACACATCAAATCTGATTTGGTAAGGAAGTTTGATGCACTGAAGTAATTTGTCTGTTCTTTTTTTATAAACACTGTATCTGGATACTTCCTACATATTCAAGATGAATTTATGCCCAAATGCAATATTTATTTACAAACTATTTTGCCAGCAAAGCAATATAGCTTAATGAAAGTACTCAAGGAGATAATTTTTCATGTTTGTTTTTACCTTTTTTTCCAACCCGCCAAATAACTACCTATTAATAAAAATAATTAATAAATACCTATGCAATCAAACTGGAGAATGCTTTTGGGAGATGACAGGCTTAAAAAGACAGATCACTGAAACAGATGAAAAAAGCAAGTACCCTGTTATAGAGTCATTAGTTCTTTTCAATAGTCTTGAGTTTTGCTTCACTAGCCTACCCCTTAAAACAAGGTGCCCCTGACAGGATCACACAATGAGGAACAAAGTCTGCTCATTTACACAAGGCACTAGGAAGACAAATCATAAGATGGAAAGCTACACAAGTCACATTGTAAAAGAACTGACTGAACATTTGGACTCCTGTGTAAGGTCTAGGTTAACAATGGATTCAAGAGCAGATAATTTATCACCACTGATTTCAAGCGCATTCATTAGGTTAAGCTACCTTAAGAATCTTTGGTTTTAAGAACAGCAGGAAAGAGAGTAACAATTAGAGCAAAATAAAGTTCAACACACTACCAAAAAAAAAAGTTTACTTTCTGCAGGGTCTTTGAAAAGCGTCTGAGATAACAGTGGATTGTTTGGTTTGGGTTTTTTGTTTGTTTGTTTTCAAAATAAACCAGAATTTGAAGGAAGACAAGCATTTGAATATGAAGAGCCCATTCAAAATGTGCAGAAGTAAGAGACACTAACTGCCCAACTCTTAAAATTGCAAGTTCACAAATAAGCTTCTTTAGGCAAATGCTATATAAGTGTTTTTCAGTTTTATTTTTAAAGAAATCTTAACTATTTAATTTGATTTAGATGCATAAGGAAGATTTATCTTCATTATCACTGCCAGTAGAAAGCAGAAGGAAAAAAGAGTATGAAGTTCAGGCTACCAAGTGTTATTTCCTGTCCTCAGCTATTGCACATGAACTCAATTGAATTTTCCTTACAGGAGCTAACAACTCAAAGAGATGCATTATATTTCCACTCCTGCAGACTATGATTTCCTGCCACTTCTATAAACTTTCCCCAAAGCAAAGGTATCAAAACTACACTGATCATCAACAAACTTCTATGACCCTATGAACCACACTACAAGTCTTTATCTCAGAGCCACAAGTCACACATCTTAAGAGCACAAAAAAGCTCCAGGAATCGTTCACAGGCAGGAAGTATCAGTGGTTCCCCAAAGGTTAACTATTCTGTTGTGCAATGTGACCATCCTTGCACATGCAGTTCCAGGGGCAACACGATGATGTCTCTACCAGAAGCTCCTTGTAGATCACCAGCAAAAAAGTATTAAATGGAATTTAATAAAAACAACAACACAAGGAGCCACATCTGGATAGGTCTGGTGTATACACTGCCTGTATCACAAAACTTCACTCTGTCTTGAGGAATGAGAAAAGCTCACATCAACTAAAATTTTGAAACTCTTAGAATGGTGGAATTGAATCTAAAATACGTTGAACAGGTATTTGCCAGCCAGTTAGGTTACACAAAGAAGTGAGGGGGGGAAGTGAGTGAGCAGCTGCGTGGTGCTTAGTTGCTGGCTGGGGTTAAACCATGACATGTAAGCAGCTGTTTTCTGCCTCCTGCAAAAACAGGAGCACAATACATTCCAGTCAGCTACTGTCCAGTTAAGCTGCACTCAGCACATCCCTTTTTACCTACAGAGAAGGAAGGCTAGCTCAAGCCCTCCATACCTTGCTCTGCAGGAAACATCAGAAGAGCAAAGAGATGGGAAAATCAGATTGTTATTCAATTAGCACCAATGTTTCACTTCTGCAGTCCCTGTTTTACCTGGAGCTCACCTTGCAGTACAAGTAAAACTGCTCTTGCTGATTAAGCTTTCTTATAACTATCTAACCAGAATGTATTTATTCATATTCAAGTTTGCAACAGAATGCTTTCAAGAACACTACACAAAGATGCTTTGCTTGACTTAAGAGTCAGCTTCTCAGAGTAGTTATAAAGTTGTGTCTACACTCACTTGCTGTCCAGGTGAACAGTATCTGTAGTATTTTACCTTCAGCTACTTAAAAATATTCCAGAGTAGTGATTTCAAATAAACAAGAAGCTGGAGATTAGACTCTACTGTAATTATTACACAGAAATCACAATATCAAGCAAAAAGATTAGATAATAACGTTTATGCTAGTCTACAATTTCCATCATGCTTGGTTCTAGTACTGATTTATAGCTTCAGAGGTTGCTGAAATAGGCAAGGAAAGTCCAAACAACGCAGCCAGTTATTCAACCGTGAAAATACAAGAGACTCACTTTTCCACCTGTAGCAAAACAGAACTTCAGGCTCAACACCTGCAGCACAGGAAAGTTTTCTGCTCATCTACTGGACAGATGCAACACTGGAAAGGAGTGTGGGAGCATGGCAAATTGGCAATTCCTTTCACACACTTCAGAAATAATTCACCTTCGCAGATAGTCACAGGAGTAAGGACAGCTACGATTCCTTACCACAATGCTGACCAGTGCGTAAAATCAAAGGTTTACAATCAATCCCTTCTCCAGTCCTCCTACTGTTGAGGATAGTACAGGCTTTCCACAACTTTTGCAAGTCATGGTGTTACCATAAAACAATACAATGCAGTATCCATGAGGCCTGTGTATTTTTGTAAATCCAGTCCTGATCCACTGCTTCTCTTAACTTTTTAAAGTAATGATGGCAGCACCCCTACATCAGCCTATATTTAATTGTTATCAAGACTGTCACTCCAGTATGACAGCCATGGAAGATTACACCAGACATCAAAGGGAAGTGAATGGCTTTACTGCACTTGTAAAGTGACACAAATTTTCAAAGACCTCTTGTAGTCATCATCAGTGTTGCTGTTTAGATTATCACTACATTAATCTTAATCTCTTCTTCTTTTCTACCAGTTCTGTAGAGTTTGATCTTCTTTCCAATTTACTCCCAGCAGCAATTCTCAATTGCTTTCCTCACTTGTTCCACTTCCCTCCCTAGCATTCTGAATAGAATGGGACCACTCATATTTTGCTACTGATCTCCACTTCCAATCTGTGGAATTCTGTACAGCAACACTTCCCAAGTTACAGTTAGCTACCTGTCTGCAGTTGCAGCTTGCTAAGGCAACTCCCCTCCAAGTAAAATCCATCTAGAGTTATATAAAGATATTCCATAATTTTCACACTCCTTTTGAAATAATTATTTTAATAATTGAACTAGGCTCAACAGGAAGAGAGTTCCATCCTTTAAAATAGAAAGCTTTCACCTTTAATTTACAAAACCAGTTTCCTGATAATAGATGGCAAACATGAAAATAAGCTTTCCAAGACCTGCCTGTGAATTAGGCTATGGGGTTAATGACTGATGCAAGCCTAGGAAAAAAGGTTTTAGCATTTTAAAATTTGTTAAAGCTTTAAGATGTGCTCAGCAGGACATTTAAGATGAAGAACAAAGTTTCACTTCACAGGCAAGTATCAAGTTTTGAGTACTAAGCATCCTCCTGATATGTACTTTTAATGCAGTTTCTGGGAGGTTGATGATGTTTAGCTGGTTTAGTCTTATGAATTGATACAGCTTTTAAATAACTTTGCTATACTGGTATTTTGGGGCAGTCACAGTTTGACAGAACGTAGTTTTCCCACATATCTTAAGCAAGGTGGCTTGTTTCAAGTAGTAAGAAAATTCACACACCAAATCAGACTAGTCACTGGTTTGTTGTTTTGTTTTGGTTTTTTTTAAGTAACCAGGAATGTTTTGCCCCTCACTAGAAGAAACTCCAAATTTGTTTGCTAACCAGAACAGTATCAAACTTATTGGAAGCAGAAATCTTGAAAAAATATTATGTATTAGAGCTTACAAATTATTCACAGGATTGAAAGTTTACTGTCTTTCCGGGACACTCCCTTGTATAACAGGAAGCTTGACATAAAAACACAGTTATTAAAGTTGCTTTAGTTTTACTGTTCATAGATTTCCGTGTGATTTGCACCTCAAGTCACCTAAACACTTCTCTCTTCCCCCTCCTCCCACTCCATCATACACTGTGCTACATGCAAGCTTAATGGCCAGCTCATACTGAATGATCTGCTGGCAGTTATGTTCTTCCTGCATTTCTTCACTTGAGGCAATAATTTAGATCTCTCTTGACCCAACTGGAAGTTTCCATGAAATATGCAGAACATGGTTTTCTTTATGACCCTCTGACTGAAAGAATCAGCTAACTGATTCAACAGGCTATGATCAGAAAGAGTGGTAGAAAGACAGATGGGTGGACTAACAGCATGGTCATAACCACCCCTTAGAAGAGAAGTCTAAAACCACTTTTTATTTGCAAGTGTACTTTGACTTCTTAAACCTTCAGCATTCTTCATACTTCCACTTTTAGAAATCCAAACTTTCTAGTGCAGGAGGGACTTTTTGAACTTAGCACTGTTCTAGAAAGAGAACTTAATTCCACCCCTACAAACTGGTTGTCATCCTGCATGGATGCAGGGAAGTTCTAATCAGGTTCTTCCAAACACATGAACACTCTACATATGCTAGAAGACTAGCATTTAGCATTAGAAGGCTGATTTTTTTTTTTTTTAATTAAAAACTAGCCAGAAAATTGTACTTTAACTTCAGCAAACAAAGTTAACACTTTCAGTTATGCTGCTCTAACAGCTCTAAAGAAGGAAGAATCATGAAGTACTCTGTATCAAAAACTAAAATGAACAGCCCACTGCTCCATTTTTAGAGATAGCCTAGTTAGGGTTTTATACAACACATACTATGCATGTGTGCCTTGCACTTTATAGACAGTAGCTTTATCTTAACATTCTAATCCAATGTTTCAGCTTTTGACACTTCAGGAATTTTTCTTCCTCAAAAGAGTAATGCTATCCAGTTGGATGCTGATGCAGTTTTAATACAATTTAAGCTTTATTACGTAAGGTATATACAAGACCATTATAATTCTCAGCTGAAGCAATGTGAACATAACAAAGAGATAAAGCACCTGTAAGAAAGCACATCCAGTCCTCCTTACTATGGTCTGCTTGCTAACTAGGAAGCTTTGGCACCAAGTTCAAATATAAATCAGTTTTAGTAAACAAAATGTAGGAGAATACATAGCCAAGGATAACTGAAATGAGCAAGTGCTTACCTTGACTCTCCACTACTGTTTCTTATGCTGTCTTCATCACTGTGCCCATTCATTGTAAATATTAAGAAGTTGAAAAGATAAATAGAAGTCCACTCAGATTACAAGGTGGATATCAAGAATCCACTTCTTGATACTCTGTATGTTTTCCAGCTGATGTCGTTGCTCTAGTGTTCTCTGCAGGTATTCAAGATTTCTCCCCAAATACCTAAAATAGTAAAGGAAAACGTTGACACAATTTGATAACTTGTTTGCAACTAAAAAGACAGTGAAAGACCAAGTTATTTTTGCTAACACTGAAAGGGGGCATCATGTTTGATGTCATGTTTTTAACTGAAAAAATAACTTTTTGTGTGTTACCTGTCCATGGTTGATCATTTTATCACTGTTTTCTTGTGTGAAAAAAAATATTAAAATCTTTCCTGATGTTTGTGAAAGCCAGAAAACATTCTTCTCAAGAGAATAAGTGGTCTTTTTATTAGTTACACTTAAAAAAATTGAAAGAACTAAATGAAATACACAAAGCACATGAAAGGAAAGACCTGTCTAGCTTTTTGTTTGGCTGCAGTTGTGTGCCAGCATACAGGACATTATGCTTCTTAATGTAACTTTTCACTGATGGTGCTATAAAGGTGGCAATTTCTGCTGAACAACTAGCTGCAGAATAGGAAATGCTACGGAAATTACATTCTCTTTAGCATCACAGGGTGAGAAGAACAGTTTACTGCATGTCTGCACTATACCTTGTGGCTTAATCTGTGCCATAGTACTGACTTCAGGACAAAGTAGATCTAAATTTTAAAGAAAAACTGCCTACCTGAACACACAGATGAAAACCATTGATATTAATGTTCTGCTAAGATCTGCTTAGCGTATTTCATGCACAAAACATAGTGGAAACATTTCCAGATACACACGTATTGCTAACATCCAGCTGCAGTTGTCCTGTTTAAAACAAGTGTCTCCACTAAATCAAACCAGCAAGATCCCACAGATCAATATTTCACATACAAGAGCACCTTAAATCAGTTCACTGCAGCATCCAATGCAGCTAGAGAAAGTTTAGGCTCATGGTAAATGGACTATAAGTATAAACTCACTTAAAATCAGATAAAGAGCAATGCCTCTTACAGATTTAGTGGTGTGAAAGCAATTAGGGGCTCGCCTGCTGGCTGCCTGCCCCGAGGTGCTCTCCTATAATATCCAACAGCCAGAGCTCATCGGGTGGTGGTGGGGAAGCCTCCCCCCGAGGCAGGAAATGTCCTGCGCTCAGGCACCGTAACAGACACCCGGGCCACTGCGTCCAGCAAACAAAGGCGATGAAGGAGGAGAAAGTGACAGAAAGGAGCCCTGCAACGTCGGAGAGGCCTCGAAGAAAGGTCGGGGACCCGGTGGCGGCGGAGGCGAGCCGGGCGGCTCCCCGCGGCCCGGCCGCGCTCTGCGCCGCCCGGCAGCAGGCTCCCCGCAGCCTGCCCTCCCGCGCGGACAAAACCCCCTCGCCTCCGGGCCCGGCACCCGCTGGACGCCGGGAAACACCGGGAGCAGCGGCGAAACTTTCTCCCTGCCGCCTGCTTCCTGCTCCGCGGCTGTCTTCCCCCGAGCCCCAGCCTCCCGCACCGCGCTCCCGCGGCCTCCCACGGCCACTGTCCCTCTGCTCGCCCCCAGGGCGCTCCCGCGGGAGCCCGGGCCAGGGCTGCCTCCCGCCCCCGGAGACGGCTCTCCGCTAGCGGTGCGGCCTGCACAGGCGCCGCTCCCGGCCAAGGCACCCTGGCAGCGACTCCAAGACCGCTGCCGTCCTCCATGCTCGCTTCTCCCGGCGCCCCCCATGGCCAGAGGAGAGCCACGGCCGCTCTCCTGCCTCCCGGGCGGCTCGACACTGGCTCCCCCCGCAGGAGCCAGCGAGAGCGGCTCGATCCCGGCTGCCCGCCTCGGCCCTCGCAGCTCCCCCCCCTCCGCGGAAAACAGCGAGCGGGCCCAAGAACCCAGCCCCTCACCGGGCATCCAGCCTCTCCCGGCCGACAGCGGGCCCCAGGCCCCCTCTCCTCAGCACCGCCCGTCCCTCCCGCTTCCATCGTCGGAAGCCGCACAACTCCCGGCCGGCGAAAGGGAGAGGAGCCATGGCGGGCCTCTGCCTACCTGCGTGCGCCCGGCCCGGCCAGGCCTTCCCAGGGCCGCCCCGGCCCGAGACTGCGCTACGCCCCACGGGGAGGTTCGTGCCGCAGCCCAGGGTCGGGGGCTGCTCCCGCGGCGGGGCCTGGGCCGCCGCTCCGCTGGCCACCGGCTCCTCGCAGCCCCGTGCGGTGGCCTCCCTCTGCGGCTCGAACAATGGGGCCCCGAACTGGGCAGGCAGGAGCGCAGGGAGAACCAGGATAGGCGCTGCGCCGCTCTGCTCCGCCACCGCTTTTTAAGTCCTCCCGACCGCCGCCATCACGCTGCCGCTCCGCTCAAGCTCCCCCTCCCTCGGTCGGATGGAAACCCCGGGCGTGATGTCAGCCCTGCGCCCTGGGACCGACCGGCAGGAGGAGGAGGAGCCACGGCCGGAGGCGAGGGGCAGCGCTGCCGGGCCGCTCAGGGGCGGGCGACGGAGGCGGGATGGGTCGCTCGCCACGCCGGGCGCCGGCGG
>NW_010972667.1:320642-329520 GCF_000737465.1 Haliaeetus leucocephalus
CAGGGCGCGGCCCGGCCCGGCCCGGAGGGGCGCCATGACCCGAGCGGCGCGGCCGCAAGTCCGGCACGGGCCGCCCGTTAGCGTTCTGCCTAGCGTGGTTTTTGTGTTTGCTTTGGGGTTTTCGGTGTAAAATCACAGCCCGGCGACAAACACGACCGCATGTCTTAGTCTATGGAGTTACAAGTGGTACCGGGGCGTATTCAGGAAGGCTTGGCGTGCTGCTGCTGGGAGGACGCTTGCCTCCATGAGGTCTAGCCCCTGGCTGAGGGGGGCTGGTCTTCCTCCTTCCATTCCAGAACCTAACGCCCGTTCTTTACAAAGCGATTGACGTGAGCGTGCCTCACATTCGTTATCGGAAAAAAAAAACCACCAAAACCCCAAAATCAAACACACAAGAAAAAAGTCGTGTAAGTTTTGTGTCCACGTGCTCCCAGAGTGGCAAAGGAAAGGTAGTGATAGTTGAGTGAAAGAGTGCTGTAAACAACGCAACGCTGCAGCCAAACTGTGTTGGAAAGAGAATCGACTTACCTGCCTTCTCCCCTTCGTAGGCACATGTACGCAGTTACACTCTGTCACTCTAAAGGAGGATTGTGGGGTCATTGCTGACTGACAGCTGGCACCAGGCCTTTGGGCGTTTATTTGTTTAGCACCCCGCAAGAGTGAAAGCGGTCAAGAAAACACAGTTTGCTCATCCACAAAGGGAAGCTTGAAGGAAGGGAGTCACTGCGTGGGTATACTAGAGGAAGGTGGTTACAGTAGCTGTCAAATCAATTCAAGCTTGAGGAGTTTTGTTGGCCAGGAGCCAAGGTCTGAGCCACAGTCAGTCAGCTAGAGACTTCTCAGGCCTATAGCTTACCTCATGGTTACTCTTCCAGTGTCAGCAAAGCTGGTTGCCTCAGCGCTCAGTTGGGGGGTGGGCAGCCAATGTACCTACCATGCTTCAGCTAGGTTGCTGGTGTTTCCTGGAGCTGTGCCTTCAGCCCACCAAGCAGGTTGTAGGATTGGCTACCAAGCACTGCTGTCTGAGGAGCAGCAAGAGGCTAGATGAGGCATATATGCTAGCCCAGCTCTCAAGCACCATATAGGAAGGTACCCCAAAATCTCAGTGGTTGATGGCAGAGAATAATTCTGCCCCCCCCCCCCCCCCAAATTAAAAACCACCAGGAATTGCTCAGATAAGAAAACAGCTTCAAAGTTTGCAAGAAGGCTATATTGCACTATGCTCCTTATTGAGAAACTTAAGTTTGCCTAAGTCAGCTTATGGGAGAATATTTTCTTGTGATAGACAACAGTGCTGCAAGATCAATGGACTGAAGTTTAAATTCAAGAGTGTCAAAATGAAAGTAACGGTTTTAAATTAAGCTAATTAATAACACAACACTTTACCAAGGATAGGTTAGAGCCTAATGGAAGGATTTTTGTTGCTGTTAGGGATTTGTTAATTTTAAGGAAAGAAACAGTAGAAAGCCACTGCCTTGTTCAACCAGAAGGGACAGGCCTTACGCAGAAATTGTGGACTAAAGCAGTTACCTGCAGCAACCAGGAGATAAGACCAAGTTGATAAGAATTCTGATACATGCTAGGTGTTAGGTGTACAAATGATGTGACTTACATACATGAATACTTAGAGTTATGTAGATAAATAACAAACCAGTTTTCACTGGGATTTAGAGCTGATTGCACAACACCCGTAGGTCAATATAGATATGTAAATACATTTAATATAAATATGATCCACAGAACCAGTAAAACCTTTAATAATGCAACCACACCTAAGTACAAATAAAAGGAAATACATGAATTTAGCATCCTTTTCTGTTTACAGAATCCCTCTTGAAAACTGCTACACTTTGTCTATTTGGAGATACATGAAAAATGCTCAGAGAAGAAAGGAGACAGGGAACAAAATAAAACAAAAAAAAAAAAATAGAGAAAACTAAATAAATTCCAGCAATTCCAGTTGCTTAGCTGCAGAATGCACTCAATTTTTGTTAACCATCCAAAAAGCTAAACAACTATGAAGAGGGCAGGTGTTAGTCAAATTCCTCTATTTTTGCTATCCAACTTCCTCTCTTCAAGCTCCTAATTATTCACAGAGATAAAATTACTTTCATCCTTCTCTTTTCTTTGTTTCTCCTCCTTCCCACCCCTCTGTAAGAAATCATGTAGAGAAAATAGTTTTATTCTGCTAGAAAAACTTTCCAGTCTGCTGCTTCAAGTTATGTGCATAATTTCATTTTGCTACATGTTGATTTTTAATCCATAGTAACTTCAGCAATAGTAATCAACTTCTATTAACAAATAAAAGTAAAGTAGTATTCCCATAATAAGTTGGTTTAGCCACTAGTACAGGAATTAACAAAAACTACCTGTTGTTACAGGAAGAGAATTCAGGGAGAAAGTCCAGGTTTTCCATTTCACAGGGCAACTGCTACTTTGTCTTTTGCATGGTTAAAGTTACTGTTGTGAGCGTTTCTACATTTAATCACATTGATCACACTGCACATACAGAGGGTTTTTTCAGGTTAAGGTGCCCAAATCTTCAAACATTTTAAATATGAGCACAATTTCCTGGCATTTCTCTGAGTGTTTAGGGCCTCTGCTTCATTAAGAAGATTGTTATATTCTGCGAAATTGTCTGCACGGTAGGAAGGTATGATCGTACTTATAGTAAGTATATTTGTAATAGCTTATTTTAGCTATCAAAAGTCACTAACTGTGAACATATGAGAGAATGAACATTAGCATAAATTAATAATCAGAGTCAGTGCTAGAGAATTTTACCAACAGGACTATCAAGATTAAAAATTTTTTGTCACATATAGTTCCATTTGCAGATGCACAGCACTTCTATCCTCTTCACAGTTACACGCAGCCAAGCGTGTCAGATGTCCTTGGAGAGCTGCATTGTGATTGCTAGAAGGTTCTGGTGTGGGCAATGCTGTTTTAGATTAATTGATACACACATACTTGCACCTGCTATGAGTGCCCTCTTGCTGGCAAGGCACTTATGTGTAAACTTTACCATAATCTGCTACTATTGGGTAGCCTGCTATAAACAGGGTTGGGTTTTGTTGGGGTTTTTTTTGCCCCAGGACTTCAACACCAGTAGTTTTCATATCCAAATTAATAAGGTTAAACCTACCTCCTTTCCAATGAGGATCAATCCTTAGCTTTTTTTACAGCTGCATGATTTAGTTAGAGGTGTGAGGTATCTTTCTGCTTCCTGTCTGTAGCAGACATGCTAGCCTGTGTGCTCACTAATATGAATTGTTTCCTGAACACAGCAGTCAAAAATACTAGCCTGCACTTTGCAACCCAGGAGAAAACCTCCATTCCCTAAGTCTTCTAAATATGTCCCAAAGTGCTGTTCCCCAGGATGTACCTGCACACACCCTTTCTTTTTTGTTTGAGAAATGAAGATGCCTCACATTTGGTCACCTTACTTGGAGTCACTGCAATATGAGGCAGGCTTAAGATTCAAGCAGAATAAATTTCTGTTTCAGCAGGATATGAATTGAACTCCTAATTACAAAACTCAGAAGAAGTCTACATTTTCAGCTATATTTTACTTACTAGCCTTCTTGCCTTCTTCAGTTTCCTTCACCTAGATTTTTTTTTTTTTTTTGTAGAGTTTCCCAGCTGTCTTGGAAATCCTCTTTGAAGGTATGGTTTCACAATGGTTTAAATTAACTGGAGTTACAGCTGCTGTGATCCCATCCTGTTGTTTGCTGTACCAGCCAAACAGTAGCCCCACTCAAAAATGGTTGCTTTTTGGCCACTTCAACTATCTGAACTAGGTCACCACACAGCTGCACATGCAGTGATCCTTGTGCAGTAATATAGTAGCAGCAATTGTTACTTGGAGTGGTAGAAATTGCCTCAACAGTATCTGGAGATCTTTCTCCGCATCCCTGTGAGAAAAGGATTGTTCTTCCACATCGGAATTTGTTTGTATTGCATCTTTAATCAATTCCTTCCTTAGCAGATGGCATAGCAAAGTATGCATGACGTTCCAATCTTAGCAGCATTTCACACCGTAAGTAATACTGACTTCTGTTACACATCGAATTTAATCTGTATCAAGAGACAAATACATGTAAAGCACAACATTTTAAGGATAACTGGACAAAGATTTTTCTTAGTACAGAAAAGCTATCACCCACGGGAACAGGCTGTCTTTCTGAAACTATATTACAGGTTCCTGGCATCTCAGCATGCCTCCAGGATGTGGGTGAGAATATTTATTGTGCCTAAGGTGTCACTGATTTACCCCACTCCTATCCCCCTGGCCATTCTTGGGTTGGATTTGTGCTTGTAGACAAAACATAATCAACACACAATCAGAGTTAGGTGCAGTTATGCAATTAGCACAATCCATTTCAATGTCTATGTTTTCAGGTTATTTACCTTAACGTATCTTTAATAGTGGTAGTGGTTCATGTTTATCACAGTATCTTATGTTAAAGAAAAGATTTATCACTGCTCTATTCTTAACATTTAGAAGCTTTTCTGGACAAAGAAGTTTTTCTTTTTTAAAGTAGTGAAGCTTTAAATACTGGATCTAGCAGTCTTTAGTGAGCCAAGATAGACACAAGAAATAATGTTTAATGACACACTAAGTTATATACTGGTTTCTTCCCTTTTTCTTATCCTCTTCCTACTCCTCCACCACACTTACTACTTTGATTTTTCTTCTGTTCTTCAGTTAATTCTAAATAAGTCCTGAAGAGCTCACAGACCACAATACTAGGTATAATACAATATCAAAAATTTTCTTTCTCCTCAGCTGATGTTACATCCAGCAGGCATAGCCTAGTTTGCCTGTTTTTCATTCATTTTATACCCCTACTCTTATTCAATTTCATTTTGCATTCTCCCTTCTCTACTAAGAAAACATCAATAGCAATTCCTGTAGGTAAACCAATCATTACCCTATCACTTAAATACAACATCTTTCTTGCCGCCTTCTTCACTCCTTCTGGCTCTTTTATTTACCACACCCCAAAACCCCTTCTCATTTACCTCCCCCCCCTCACTTGGGCCTCATCAACCAGCCAGCTGCACAATGCTAAAGATTGGGGACATTAAGATTTAGAAGAAAACAAAGGTGACAAAAAATCACTTCTTTTATAGAAATTGCTAGAATAAAAATAAAAGAAAAAGATTTAGTTCTAGGAGGAAAAAGCTAGTCTAAACTTTTTATCTGGTGAGTCTGTGGGCCACTTTCAGAGTACTCCTGTTAGAAATCGGTTTAGTTTAAATCTAGTACTTGCTTAGGTCTTGTCTTCACATACGCCTGGTCAGAAGTAGTTCTTTCAAAACAATTTTGAGTGTAGGTACTTACATCATAGTAAGTTACAAAGTTTTATTAACTTTAAATATCATTAATCTGTAGATACTTAAAATGCAGGTAGATTTGTTAACTGCAGTGCATGGAAACTAGAATTCTGGAAGAAAAAACACCTAGTGGCTAGTCAAATAAATTGGCTAAATTTGACCAACTAAGCATAGGTTTTTTAATAACTTATTTATAAAGTTCTTAAATTATTTATGCAGTCCCTTAAAAATATGTAAGTATATCAGCTTCAAGTAAACAATTTTCAAGTTAAAACAAAATATAATAACTTCAACTGGTACAAGTGTATACATAAATTTTCATAACTGTATAAGTTTAATGGAATTGAACAACAAACTGATAATTGGGCAAGTATGATTCAAAGCTTTACTTACACCTCCTATATAGTACAATTAAATAAACTTTTTACAAATTTCTGCCTTGTCTGGACAGAGTGTCTGTATGTGATTGGAACATCTGAACAGAAACATTGGATCAGTGCATTGGCTGGATGTTTTGCTGAAAAGATCAAAAAAGTAATTAAAACACTGGCATTTAAATGGTTATAATGAGGCTTTAAAATTAGAGTCCAATAGGAGGGCTGAGAAATGTTGACACATTTCTTTAGACTACTGTTTTGTTTTGTCTGTCTAAATTACCATTGATTTGTTGGAGGCATTAATTCTTTCCAAAAGCAGCTGCAGGGCGTAGACCTTGCCTGCCTTACAAGCATGGTGTCTGTTAGTGTTATCTTGTCAATGTTTAGCTAGAGAAAGTGTAAACTGAGGTTGAAGTGAACTTTTTCTTATTTCTCCCTCTTAGGCAATAACCCTTGGTATTTTCAAGATAAAGACAAACCTGTGACTATTTCTTGCATAGATAACAGTAGACTGCTTTAGACTATGTTCTGGAGTAGGAGAAAGAAGTTAATTCCTGGAGACTTAATCACAGTAAGCACTTATGTGTTTGCTGATAAAAATAATAAATGTAGCATCCAGAGTTAAAGAAGAAACTTACAGTAATGATCCTCCAAGCCACACGTAGTCTTTGTATACAGAGTTGTCAGATGATAGTTTTAAACATGACTATTTTCTTGTTAGCATACCATTTCTATAGCCTTTTTTCTTTCAAGTCAGAAAGATCATATACATAGTAACTCTTTCAGAGGATTTTTAAAATAAATAAGGAACTTTTCTGTTGAGAAGAAGAGGAGCTTGTCATTCAGTCAGCTACAGATTTTTCATTTGTTTAGTTTTGATTTGGAATCTGATAAGGAAAGAAGACTGTTTTCTCTTAAATGCCTTTGATATCTTCATTCTATGATGATATTGCAAGTCTTTAGTTTCCTACAGTTTTGGTGTGTCCAGCCTCCGATTGTTCTGCTCATGAAGGTGCAATTACAGCTGTTACTGTAATTATTAAAAGTTGTAGCCTTAGCCTATGTCCATATTAGGAACCTGATATTTTTATGTCTGTGGGTTGTTTGTTTTTGTGGGGTTTTGTTCTTTTTTTAGGGGGGGGAGAGGGGGTGGAACACACTTAGTATGTACAAAAGCCAGGAGGCTAGACACACCAAAGACAGAGTTCTTGCTATTTTAATTTGGGAATCTAGTAAAGCCTTCTTTGTTGCTGATGGTAAGACGTGGTAACTGTTTTAACAATGACCTCTACTAAGCACTGGTTTCTAGCTGTCTATCATACATGTGTATTCAATTAGTCTACAAGGTACCTTAAAGAAAACTTTTTAAAGCCACAATAAATACCGTAAATGCCCAAGTGAAATTAACAAGTCACTGTAAAGTTGTATGTTTGAAATAGCCTATATTTCAACTAGCAGGCTTTTTGGTGCACTGTTTGGGGCTGGTGCTAAATACAGTAAAGCCTGATTCTAGATAGGCAGGTAGAATTAGAGAAGCTTTTATAAATAGACCAATATCTTTCTAGTATATTAACTCTCACTTTGAGGCTCTGATATTATTTGTTTTCAAATGGTCTCACTTTTTGAAGTGATTATATTCATAATCACCTGATTTTGTTAAGTGTTCTAAATTTGCTTTCTATTTCCAATTTTAGTTGAAAATTAGTTCATAAATTAAAAAAATAAGACATTGGCATATCTAAGTTTTGGCCAAGACCAAAAGGATCAAGAGAAGCTGAAGAAAGGTGGGGAGCAACTAAATAAATAAAACTCATTTCAGAATATTGTAATCTCCAAGCCTTACTGAGGCTACTCTGTTTCAATGTGATAATGTGATAATCATTACTGTAAGCAGTCTAGTAATACCTCATCTGTAGCTGTACAAATGGTTAATGCTGTGATTGTGTTTTCTGGTTCTGTACACCAGACCAGTTCCAATGTGCGTGGCAAGTCATTGTTGAGCAACAGCAGCATCTTCAAACTATGTTTCCACTTGCCACCATTTTTCCTTTAGGACACGTTCTGCTTTCCTGCAATGTTTCTTGAATGCTTCAATTACCTGGACAAGTATATGGGTTCAGTAGCAGCATCCAAGACAGGATACAGCTTATTTTGATTCTCGCCTATAGCTTTGAAAATCAGTATCTTAATTCAAAAGAGCACTTTGGTTTTAAAATCATTCAGGCTTTGAATGTAAAAAGGGAGCTGGCTATTTTTAGAAAAGAAAAGATGATGACATGAGCAGACCCAGCCATAAGTACACCAGCAAGTAGATACCTTTTTGTTTACAGAGTGAGACTAGTTACCTTTGTTGCAGGTTCATGCTGTATCCGGCAGTCTGCAAGTACTTGAAAGAAGAAAAACAAATAAGTATTCTGGGAACAGCTAACTAAGATCTTTATTTCTGCAAACTTGTATCCTACATACCACCACCTGAATCTCTGTTATGTTCCCTGACCTTTCCCACTCTTCAACACCTCAAGTTCTCTTTCATGTCCACTAACTGTGCTGTGCTGCAGGGGGAGGGAGAGGGAAGGCAGGAGGAGGCTGATTTGGCTTTGTCAGATACCAGCTGATATCAGAGACCAGAGGCATTCATTTAGAACTCTGCTTATAACCACAGACTGTATTTTCAGAACCCCAGCACTTTTGATAGACTTGGTTGAACTTGCTATCTGATTTCAAAAGTTATTGCAGAAGGCGATAGGGAATGAAAAAGTAAATAGAGTCAATGCAACCATATTTTTTTTTAATTAGGAAGTTCTACTAGTAGAAGAGTGATGATAATGTGTGGGAAAGTGTAGAGAAATTCCATGCGGGGACGAACAACAGGTTTCTTTTTCACATTTCTTCCAGCAATTCTAACATTTTCTCTTTTTGCTCTAGTATTATAGTAGCCAAATCCTCATTTGCTTTATTGGAATCAGGGTATAGCTGATTTTGAGCTTCCTCAGTATTTTCTAAGTCCTGTTGGGCCCCCCCAATCATCAGAGTCCATGGGCAGGGGAATGTCTTCCGTTCATAATAGCGGCTGACTTGTCTTTTTCGCAGAAGGATTTACCATTGCCTGTTCCTCAGGTGTCAATGGGGCCATGGGAACATCGGCGTTACTTCCCCCCCCC
>NW_010972667.1:329530-330335 GCF_000737465.1 Haliaeetus leucocephalus
AAGGGGGCCACCAGATAACCTGGGGCTTCTCTCCCCCCCCCCCCCCAAAAAATTCAGCTCTTCTACAGGGAAAGCCGCAATCGGTGTTTTTTCTTCTAATGGCGGCGCCATTGGTGGCGGGGGGGGCTCATGTGCTCCGCATACTGTCTTTGCTGCCAAACAATACGACAGGGGGGCAGGAGCATTAATAGTTCAAGTTTCTGCCGCTAAAGCATGTTTTAACACATCCTGAACAGCAGTTTCTGATGTTATTTGTTGCATCATTTGGAGACACTTTTTCCAATGTGCTGCCAGACGCGCAGCTATTCTATTTCCTCCTTGGACAGACTCCCATATTTCCCTTCCTAAGTTCTCCCAAATAGAGAACGAAAAGAGAGCCTCAGAGTCCTTGAAAAATCCCCTTCTTTGTCCCCACTGTAACAAATCCTCTAACTGGTCCTTTTTAATATCCGTCTGTTTTTTCAACCAGCCTCATAAGTGTCTTTACGGCTGCCTTTTCATTCGCAGATGCTGCAATACCCATGCCGCCTTTTATCGCATAAGTTTATGATTCCTGCCTCTCTCGAGCAGCCCGGCGCTTTCTTTTAAGCCTACCAGCATCCACGGCAATCTCCCCCACCTTTTCAGTCGTTAGCGTTCCCCCCTTGTTCCTTACCGGATCACGTTGGGATTCACCAGATGTAGAGAAATTCCATGCGGGGACAGACGACAGGACACCAATATGATGGTCAAAGTTGCCAGTTTATTGAGCATAGCTGATCATTCTTATACAATTCTCTAAGTTCCTAAGAAGCTTTGATTGGCT
>NW_010972667.1:330439-354626 GCF_000737465.1 Haliaeetus leucocephalus
GGAAAGAAACTAGCCAGTCTTTCAAAGACTCTCTACTGTCCACTTGCAAAACATCTCTAAAAATCTAAGTTTAAAGTTACCTAAACCACCTCTTGAATAATCAAAAAATATCAGCTCCTACATGTAGGCTTAAGCCATCGTAAGTCTGTTTTAGAGAGCTGTTATACTGTTTCTAGGGTAGATTGCCTTTTTCAGGGTTTGCAACAGTAATATCATACAGGTCTTGTTCACCTGGCCCCTTTCTTGCTTTTCCTGTTTGCATGCTGATGTACCATGAACTTCTAGTGGTCTCCTTCCTGACCAGTCCTCCCAAATTCAGCTGGCTGGCCAGCTGGCCTGGTTGGCAGAGTGTTGGCCAGGTACACATGGCAGGTGGAGTGCCACAGCAAAAGGCATGGTACTGGGCAGCCGTCAGGGAATATGCACCTTTGCTTAATCACTCCCATCATAAGGCATTTTCCATGCTGTAGGCCCTCCTCTGTGACCATGTATTACTGAGAACCAGCCTTTCATTTGATAAGCATTATTGTTATGTGACCTTATGCATAAAATGCCCATTCTTTGTAACATGTCACTGTAGCCTTAGATTTTATAATTCATTGGAAGTTAAGAGTAATAAAGTGGCATAACTATATGCCACTACATATAACACTATATCTACACCTGGAGCTTTTGTCTGCACAGCTATTTCTGTCACAAGCTTGCCCTAGTCATATCCCAACCTGACATAGTTTACACTACAAACATTTACAAATGCAGATGTTTGGAGCTTCCTCTCAGCTACAAGAAGTCTAGTCTTACCCATTAATTTTAACAACCCAATTTGTTACACTAGTATAACTATTATACTTGGCCAAAAGCTTGAACACTGTGCCTCTTGCATACTGGAGTAATGCAATTTTCTCACCGGAGCAACTGAAATCGTGCATTGCCTCAGACTTGGTCCAAGTTTTATAAGACAGTGTTTTTTGCCCTTTCAGTTGTACCAGTATAATGGGTAGGTAGGTCATACTAGCAGTTATACTAAGAAGTAGTCTTTTAGTAATTCAGTACTTTAGGTGTAAATAAGTTCATAAAAAGTAACTGTTTTCAGTGTTTGAGTCTTCAGTTTAGACTAGCTCTGAGAAGAGTGGACACTGACTATAATTCGAGCGTGCAGAAGTTCAGCTCAAAGCTAAGGTTTGTTACTAACCCTACTGCTGATGTGAAAAGACACCAAAGGAATCATATGTGAACTGTTTCTTCAAGTTATTAAAGGGAGGGTAAATAGGAGCTCTGTCTGAAAGAGGAATCGTCCTTCTGTACTTAGCCATGTAACATACAAAACATTCAGAGGTCTATTGAAAAGGCCTTCACTATGTTGCTGTATACAATAGTAACAATTGGGGTTAGAGCCATAACTTGCCCTTTGATGTAGAGAGTAGTGAAAAGCAATTATTTTGAAGCTGACAAGAGCCACAACAAATGTGAAATATATTAATTCCTTCAAAACGTTTTTACTGTCATTAAGAGTTTGATCCTCAAAATATTCCTGTGAGGCAGTACTACCCCAGGTTATAGTAAGAAAATGAAGACTAAAAGAACTTACACAATAAATGAGAATTAAAATGATACAATAGCAACAGAAGAAAAAAATCTACAAAATGTTAATCTTCAAGGACTTTACAGCAAGACACTAAAGACAACAGTGTCTCTGACTGCATATATTTTCTCAAGACATTAATCACATAATTCATTTACTGCTAATGTAAATAAAAAAAGGGCAATGGGACCTTCTCAAATTTTTAAGGCCTTGTCTGAGACAGTTCATTAACATACTGAAATGTAGATCTCTGTCTTATGGTTTTACCTACAGGCTGGGATAAAAGTTCTTTCTGAAGTTACCGATACCAAGTTTTAATTCTTTTACCAAAAGATTATAGAAGTTAATGACTGTAGAGGTAAGAACTCACTTTAGCAGGAAGAAACACCTTAGAGCCAGGAATCTGTTAACTGAGGTAGAAGAGGGCTAAGTCAACCCTATAACCCAAAGAAAGGTAAGAGAAATAACTTTCCTGTCAGGCTATCATTTAAGACTCCACTGTCCAGTTAGAAGAGGCAAAGAAATAGGAAGAGAGGGTTTACATCATGTGCTAGAAAATATCAAGCCATATGTGAGAGCAGAAGCAGAAAAGATAAAGTTGTGTGAGTTTATGGCAGGTGTGAACTGCAGAGGCAAATTAGAAAGCCTCATGTACTTGCTTAGAAGGTGATGTGGCTAAGGAGAAATTGTAATGTGAATTTTAACATTTTCTTTTTTGTTTGTTTGTTTCTGCTATAATCTGCAATTTTAAGTAAACCAGTTATTTTGTCCTTATGACTTGCCTGTCAATGAAACTGAATCCTTTTAACTGACTTTTCTGTTTCTTCATGGAATTTGTCCGCTACATGTGGTAGGTTGACCTTAGCTGGCTGCCAGATGCCCATGGAGCCACTCTCTCACTCCCCCTTGTCAGCAGGATGGGAAGAAAATAAGATGAAAAGTTCACGGGTCAAGATAAAGACAGGGAGATCACTTACTAATTACCACCACAGGGGAAACAGACCAGACTTGGGAAAAATTAATTTAATTTATTGCCAATTAAAATAGAGTTGGATGGTGAGAAACAAAGACAAAATACCTAAACCACCTTCCCTTCACTCTCCTGCTTTTTCACAGGCTCAACTTGACTCCTTGATTCCTGGCTCTTCTACATCTTCTGCCTGAGTGGCGGAGGGTTATGGGGAATAGGAGCTGGGATCAGTACATAACAGTTCCTCTCTGCCACTCCTTCCTACTCACACTCTTCCCCTGAGCCAGGGTGGGTCTTCCCCTGGGTCCCCCCCATGGAATACAGTCCATCACAAACTGCTCTAAAATGGGTTGTTCATGGGCCACGGCTCCTTCATGATAAACTTGCTCCAGCATGGCCTGTCCATCGGCTGCAGGGGAATAACACTTCCACTGAGGTCTCTCCCACAGGGTAGAGGGGAATCTGCTCCAGTGCTTGGAGCACCTCCTCCACTCCTTCAGTGACCCTGGTGTCTGCAGGGCTATTTCACATATTTCTCACTTCTCTCTCTCAACTGTTCTGCGGGGTTTTTTACAATTTCTTAAATAAATTTTCCTAGAGGCAGCACCACCTTGACTGAGGAGCTCATCTGTGCTCTGTGGTGGGTCCAGTGGAGCCCTCTGGGACTGTCTGTGTCTGGCACAGGGCAACCCCAGCCTCTCCTCACAGAGGCCACCCTTGTAGTCCAGCCCAGCTACCAAAATGTTGCCTTGTAGACCCAATACACTAAGATATTGGGTCACTTTCACAGTAACCAGAACTCCAGTACCTCCAGAAGGTTTCATATTGTTCCCCTACTTGAGCCGCTCAGGCTGCTTGAGAGCTGGTACTTCAAAATTCTGAGAGTAAGAAGTTTTTTCTGGTGGCTGACAGTAGCTGGATACACATCCAGGTAATAGCGGCACTCCTCAGCCTTGAAGGGAGTGTGTAGTATTTGTTCCAGTACTGGATAGTCCTTCCAAGCACAGCTTGGGAGACACAACTCAGGACTGATTTTTGTCCCGTGGAGGGCCATGAATTATGTGTGCAGCAATATGTGGATTATGCAACAGATATTTAGCAATTATCTCTTCCTTTTGATGGCCCTAACAAAGTAATTTGCTGAGATGCTCCTCCATTTCCTGAGGAAGTCCTAGTAAATTGCTAGCTGTGTGGCAAGACTTTGAGGGATCTGATGACTGGAAATAAGAACACTATATTGTATTGCAGGAAGTTGTGCACTTATGTCCTTGCATTTACATGTGTAAAATGTAAAAAGCTGTGTATAGCAGCAGAAAATAGGAGGTATGGAGCTGGCTGTGAATGCAAGATGTGCCCTGCCTGTCTTTCCATCAGAGGAGGCTGGGAACAACTGCTCCCTCCACAATTAACGGAACTTCCCATCCTTCTTTAAGGCATACAAGATCTGGAGGGAACTGGCACAATGTTTCAACCTGTTTCAAACGTGAATAAGATTCAGTGTTTGAAATTTAAAACTGTGTCCCAAAAGGGGTGGCAAGGAAGGAACCAGGAACCATGTATTGTTTTACATATATGTTTGTAAGGTTGGGCATGTGCTTGTCTTTAGCATGATGTTCAAGACAACAACATGAGTAAACTTAAGTTTTGGGATGGTGGCAGATCAGATCCTGGATTTTTCAAACTAGACATGCAAAATTACTGGACATCTTGTCTAAGTTTCTGCTGTATGGCTCTCCAGGTGCAGAGCAGCAGTAAAAGCATTGCTGTATCTCAGAGAGATTTCATCAAGCTTAGTAAATTGCTGTGAAACAAGAAGATGCAATAATACTGTTTGTTAAACAAAGGGCTTAGGGGAAATTAATACCTTTATATTCATGGCAGGAGTGCATTTGGCCATTCCGTGTTTTTCAGTGGAGAGCATTCAGTGATATGGATACCAAACATTCCTCTGCATACTGGGTAAAGCAGCAGTGTTGTGTAATTTCAATGTGTGACTGTCTTTAAGAGGCCCTTAATCATTTAAAGAAACTGACAACCTACAATTTAGAAAGTGTCAGATCAAGTATGCATGTACAGCTTTAATCCAATCTTTTAGATGGGAAATACATATACAAATACGTGAATTAGAAATCCTACTGCAAAAATAAGTCTACAATTTTTGGAATATCCATTTTAAAAAGAAAAAAAACCCCAACCTCAAAACTTTGCTATTGAAGTAACTGATTTTCTTTTTTTCTTTCTTTTTTCATTGAAGACATGGGGAATACAATAATATGACCAAATTAGTTAATCATACCAGGCGTCTTCATTTAAAATAAACCATTAGTGCTCAGTTAGTTAATTTGCCAGATCTTTAGCTGCAGTATATGGTATCATGATGATTCTCACTATTATTACAGTATAAAAAATTATGTTCACATTAAATGACACACCTCAGTTTAGCTGTTCATGCAAAATGCTGCTTTGAAGCTTTTTTCTGGTGATTGAAAATACTTTCATACACAAGACATTAAACACAGACTTCACATACAGAGACTCTGCTCTCCTCTCTGTCCGTCTTATAGACATCAAAAGTTTGTTTAAAAAAATAAATGGGATTATTGAATTTGGAATAGACAAAGTACTGAATTTTAACTGAAGAAAAGAAAAAGAAACTCTTAGATCAGGATAAAATGGCAATTTCTCTTTTAAAAGTCCAGGAAATGTAAGTCCACTAGTGCTCTTAACTTTCAACTTTGACGTTGGCTATAAATACCAGACAGCAAAATATTTTCCCAACAGTAAATATCATAGTTGTGTAGAATAGGAATGAGTGCTACCTTCAGTTTATTTTAATTTCATATGATATACTAAGCAGTTTGATAAATAACTTAAAATACATGCTGACATTAAGAAAGCACATGCATACATATTCAAAGGGATAAAACTATTTACTTATTCTGTATATTACTAAATTTTGTTCCTGAGCTCCATAAATGAGATAAATGTTAAGACTAGTGAGGAAGACAGAGTACCTCAAGATATAAAGAGAAGTATGTGCATGTGGCTTGCTTTGGTACACTCTGTTGCTATGAAAAAATTCCAGACTTGTATTTATGAAAGTGGGAAGATAAACTGATTGTGAATTGCTTGAGATCACACAGCTGGGTGTGAGACAGATCTGGCAATTAAGCAAAATTTTCTTGGATACAGGAATAGAGATGTATTATGCTTGATGAGATATCCTATGGTGGACACCAGTGATTTACCTTCAAAATCATGTAACTGAGGATTTCTCATACTGTTTTTTAAAATAATGTCTATTTTAAAACTTTTTTTTACTTGCTATATCACACTCAGCTGAGATAAGTCAAACCTGAAAAAAGCTTCTTATGACTGATGATTCCAAAACTTGAATTCTCCTGTTGGAAAATGAAGATACTGTTTTATAACAAGCAAACCAAGGAATTGAACCAGCTTGTCATCAATGGTTATGTATAAATAATTAAATATGTCTTAAAGTAATTATTCCACTAGGTAAGAATTATTTGCTGTTGTAGTGCTGTGATTTGGGGGTTTTTGTTTGTTTGTTTGTTTGTTTGTTTGGATTTTTAAAATTGTTTTGACAATCAGCACTTCAGAAAAAGCTTAGGGGCCCATGTACAGCTTGTAAATGAGAGTAGCTGTATGTATGTCTCTACCTTTGTTAGAGAAGCCTGGATTATAGTATGGATACATGTTGCTTCCTTCAATATACATTAATTCTTTCACATCTTTAAAGGATCTAGGATTCTGAAGTAACTGTGTAATGCAAAAGGGAGTATTGTGGAAAGTTGCTTGCAAAGGATGATATTAACACTGGTTCTCCTTTATATTTACAAAGCATATCTCCACCAAAAATGAACCAGAATATGCTATAGTTTCTTTCTTTTGGAAGAATGTATGCTAGGAAGTCAGCTGGAGGGGGGCAAACAAAGTTTGGGTAAGGAAAAGAGAAGTAAGAGTAATCAGAAAAGGTAGTAAACCCATTGTTTGGGTCCTTGATTGTCACTTAAAATATCAGTTGATCAGTTGATCTCTTTGGTCTCTGATTTAGAAGTAGGATTTGCACGTGCATTTTTCTTGTGTGGGAACCTGGATATTAAACTGTTAGATCTAAGTTCTGATGACATTTTCTTGTAAGATTTAACCTTTTCATTATGAACTCAGATTTTAACTTCATTTTGGGGTAAAGAAGGAAATCCTAAAAGGTTATTTTTTTCCAAGAAAATTCTTTTCCAATGAGTCAGAATCAGCACATGAGAGAAAATGAGACATGAACAATAGCAGGGTTGTATTTTCTAACTAACTAGTGAACACTGCAGCCTTCCAAGAATGGTTAAAGATTTGAGGAAGGATGGTATAAAAAAATGGGCAAACTGAAACTTGTGAGACTTCAACTCTCAGCTGGAGTGAATTTTTGTATAAGAAACAAAGATGATCATTTCCATGGCTTTAAGGATCACGTTAAATAGTTGAATAGTTGTTCTCTGACATGTTAAGAAAAGCAGTGCTATCATTTAAAATCATAGGGAATTGTCTATTTCATGCTTATATGGGAGCTCTAAGTAAGCATGCTATCATGACTTCCCAAACTTTCATTTCCAATTTAAATTGCCTCCAACAAGGTGGATTAGTGGCTGTATTGTGTCTCTCTTTGTACTACAAATCATACTGAGTTCTTTGGTTTGTACTATCCTGCTGGTTACTCTTAAGAAGAAAATAGGACTATTATAGTGGCTAACATTACCCAACATTAAAAAAAAAAAAAATCCATTGTGCAGCAGTTCCACTCTGGAAAGCGGTCAGTAAATTAAAAATAATACTTCTTTACTTAGGGATTCTTGATGTGCAAAAGTCTGTATTCAGTGCATTCTAGTACTTCTGTGTGTGTGCAATCTGAGATGCAGTTGTTAATCTATAAAATGTGAAAGTGTGAATTCATTGCATTAGTAAATATTAGTAATAAGTAATATTTGAAATGAAAACTCAAAACTGCTTTAATACATGAAATTTTATTTAATTAGTAGCTTTCCTTCTCACTTCTTGGAAATTCTACTTGGAAACTAATTCCATGTAGGCAGCCTCTCCACGTTTTAAGACTTTTTCAAGTATGTAACTACTGAGTTTTGATTTGTAAAGTAGTATAAAAGTTTAATTTTGTCTGAAATAGTATGTGTTATGAAAAACTAGTAAAATTTTGGGAAAAAAATTATGTAATTTACAACCGTTACGAAGCAAACTCTAGAAAACCATAGGTGGAACAATCAGTATTTGTCAAAACTACAACCATGGATGACCTCCAGTGACAGTGTAACTTTTATTAACTATTAAATTGATATAGTTCTGTAAACTTGGAACAGTTTACACTAGTAAAGTGCACTATTTTATTTGATAATAGCTAATAGTTTATAACTATAGTACTGTGATGGTGGTCTTCTTTAGTGTATATAATATACTGTTTTCTTCGAGCCTCACTTTTCATCTGCATTCTTTCCTCTGAGCTATGCACTGTTCTTACTGTGTTGGAATAACTTAAAAATTTCATGCTAAGAATATGGTTTTGATCTATTAAACATGTGTGAGGTGTTTAACAATATCTGACACATCAAATTATCACCCATAATAAAATAAAACTAAATTTGTAACATTGTTGGAACAGTTAATGCTCAGTGACCAAATAACATCTTTCTGAACAGAAGAATTGCAAAGTAGCATGTTGTCATCAAACCATTACTTTCACAGAACGGGAATATTTTTTTGTAATAGTTTTTACACCTGGTGTTTACAACATTGATAAGTTACAAGGTATGATACTATTGGTACTTGAACCTTTATTCAAACTAAAGGTAGTAATTGGAGAAAATAATGTTCTAACATGTTCTTATGTTTATATTCTGAAACTTGACTTTGTCCAATTCATCAGTGTGCAGTAGATGATAGAGCACCTGTGACAATCCCAGCTAGACTCAATACAATTATTTAATTGAATCCTCAGTGTTCTTTTAAAGTGTAAGTTAGTTTTATGTATCTTTATAGTTCTTTAATCTTTGTAGTCCTGAAGTAGTCATAATTGGCTTGTAAGAACCCACAGTTGCTATTCTATAGAGGGTACTTATTATATTAAACTGGTATATGTGTCTACTAATTCTAAACCACTGCTAATGACTTGCCTTTTAGTTTTTTGGTTTCAGTGGTTTGGGCTTTTTTTCCTAGATTGTTTTGGTTAACTATTACATTAACTCAAAAACTGGAAGATCTTATTCTCTTCTAGAAGGATGAACTCTTCAGATAATTGAGAAATATTGTCATTAAAGCATAATAACTAAACTAAAAATCAAGAACATCACCTTACATCTTTCATTGTTGATCTTTCTGATACTTATTACAATAAATCAGATGCTAGAAAGGGACAGAAAAATGGGTAGATTGATCACTAATTGGAAAAAAGAATTTTATTTAAAAAAATGCAAATGCTCACCTAATCATTGGGGACATCATGGTACATTTATTTTGGCATAAGTGTTTTAGTAACACTGTCTCCTTCAGAGTGTCATCATGCTCTTTCTTGAATGAATGTATAGCTCTGGACAATTACTGCTTCAGCAGGTGAACTGATGATAGAAAAGAACATCATATGTTAAAATGCAGGTGGCATTAAGACTATAAATTAAATAATCATTAGTTATCTATGGAGAATATCAGTATGTTTTATGTTCTTTGCAAGTTCTGCAGTAGAGGGAGGAGTTTCATTGTAATGTTTTGAAACATCATTTGTTACATAAACCCATGCCGAAACAAAGGTTTAAGGATTTTGTTAGAAGTAGTCATCAATCATTGTACCAGCATGTAAGATACCTCACTGTTTTTTTTCATTATAAATTTAAAACCAGTGATAGTGAAAGGCCTTACTTACGGTGAAACATAGGATCCAACACTGGTAGGTCAGGTGAGAATATCTTAGAGCAAGGATATTGCCTAAAATCTGTAAAATAAACCAAATTTCAGTAAAAAGTTGAGCTTAAAATTCTTCTTTTGCTGCTGTAACTGAAGTATAAAGGCTTTTATAATGCACACTTCTGTAATAATAAACTATGAGTACAGGTGAAGTAGTAAATGTGGTTCTGGAGGATAAGCAACTTGGTATGTATAAATTCAGCAGAGCTATCAAAAATTGTTGAAACACCTTGCAAATCTGAACTTTCCTGTATCTACCTGAGGAAAAAAAATAATTTTGTAACATTTAAAATCCTAGATTAAAACAGGTGCAGTTCTAAGAAATATTGGAAAACAAGGTCAGACTCAACAAGAATTTTCATATTTATTGGCTACGAACACCTATAAAATTGCTGCTGGCTTACCCATACTGAATTTGTTAGTTAACAATCTTTTTTAATAGAATAAAAGATGGGAAAAATGCTTTTCTGAATAGTTAATTTATTTCTTCCAAGAAAATGTGAAGAGGTTTCATATTAATTTAATATAAAAATAAATACACCATCCTACACCCCCGGTACAATAATAAATTTTTACTTCCTGAGCATGTAATTCTGTAGTTCCTGCCACTTAAGTTGATATGATTCCATTCCCTTAGTAAACTCTCTCTCTCTCCTGCCTCTGCCCCAAGTTAGGAGGAATGAAAGCAAATTGGAGTAAAAAAGCTTTTCTACTAAGACAGTTTAATGAGAGCAGCTGGTTTTCACCATATTAGAAATCTTGTATTAAATATCAGCTGTGCAGAAACTGGTGTCATTTTAATTGCAAATCAAAATGATGCTATAAAAATAGAAAAGCTTGCAAATACCTCTTTACAGTTTAGTACAGGAATAATGTGACCTTCAGAATAGATTTAGTTTTGAGATAATGCAGCCCTCTATTATGCAAAACCAGCTCAATTTTCTTAAAACTTCTTTCTTGTATGTCATCAGCAACTTCCCTATGTACCTTTTTAAAGGCAATTTTTAATCAGGTAGCCCACTATTTACTGCATCTAGCAGGTGCAAGGTACAGGGCAGGCATAAGCCTTGGTGAATGTTTTAGCATCATTGCATGTACTGTTTATGCCAAGGTAGATATTTAGCTGTCTTCAGTGGGCTTGTGTGAACTACATCAAACAGTCTCTCGCATGATCTTTGAGTAATTTCCTACACATAAATTTACTTGGCAGAGTGCATGGTTCTGACTTGTGAATACTTACTACAGGTTCAGGGAAGAGAGATCTTCCCAGATGCAAGGTAATAGACATGAACAAGTGCTTTACCTTTATTAAAATTATTTACAGGCGAAGTTTACTGCTGAATGAAAGTACATATTTGCTAATGTGGTAGAGGACCTTTGTTTCCTTACTCCTCATTACTTTACATCATACTTGCAAAGTCTTAGACTTTCTAAGATGCAATTCTAGATACAATTCTAAGAACTGTATAAGAAATTCAACACTCCTTTTTGTTTTTTTACTTGAAGTATTATGCCAAAGTTTGTAGTTCTGTGTACATGGGAATACATACTGAGCTATGAATGAGGTTCAAAATACAGATTTATCAAAATGGCCTGTTATTTTATACAGCTGTTAGAAATAACACAGATGTAATATTTCTCAGTAAGTTTATAATGTTGCACTTCAATTTTGTTTAATTTAAGTGAAAGCTAAGTTGTTAAAGACAACTTTCTTTAAATATATGATCAAAGGATTATTTTTTTTTAAGGAGACACTTATGAATTGATTGAAAGCCTAGAAGTGATCAGCAGTCTCTAACTGTTAATTCAATAATTGAAACAATTTTAATTTAATAATTGAAACAATTGTCCCATTTCAGGCTTCAAGCAAAAGGAGCTACTTAAGGCCAAATTATAAATATTGAGGTACATTCTTCCTGAAGTTTTAATAAAGGCAATCAATGAGTTAGGGTGTTATGACAGGTCACAGAATTTCACATGGAATGTAGTTCCATATCTGAAAGGGAATAGGGGATTGTTTCTGATGCATTCATATGATGTGTCCAGGATAATGAAAAATCTTGCTGTGCCTAAGTTATTTGCTAATATCCTTCTAAATGTCATGTATTGGTATTTTCACTAACATATACAATATTGCTATATAATGTTGATCTGTTAGAAAGGGAGAAAGTGATTCAAAGTTTCAGGGAGATCATCTTTAATAAATAGTTCTTAATATATATCCTTTTAAGTGGAGGACTACTTAATATGACATTAATCATGGTTTGGATGGGTTTTTAGCTATGACAGCTTGTCTTGCTAAAAGATACTTTGAAGGCAGACATTTTATTAGGTGGCCAACAGATAGAGGGTCAAAGGTTGAAGTGTGCCAGTGTTGACTCATTTCTTGCCAGTGTCAGAGTGGGACTGACTTTCCTGAGTCAGTGCATTTACTTCAGTCCTCTCATAGTGTAAGTGTGCCCAGTGTCCTCTGCAACAGCCAGAAAGGTTTTTGGCAGGCAGGAAAGCAGCACTCTCTTCAGCTGTCATCCAGGAGAGTGTTTTTTGAGGTGAACCTTCCCTGCTTGTGTCCTAGCAAGAGAATGATACAAGGTGAGGATTCGAAATGAAGTTACAAGGACTGGAAATTTGATAGCTGGGTTTAGAAGGAATATTTAGGAACAGCCACCTGTATATTTTCTTTAAAGAAAAGGTTAAGAAGCAACTTAATTATGGTCTACATATACTTAAGGAAAGGATTTCTGATAATAGCCAGCTTTAGATTCACTTGGAGGTAAAGAGGCATTTTGAAATCCGTTTTTGGGGGGCTGAAATTAGATGTTCAAACTAGAAATAGGGTAGCTTTTTGTCAGCAATTGGAACATAGTATAAAGGGATCACAGTATAAAGTATCCTGATGCAGAAGTACCTATATATGTGCAAGGTGCCTTACTTGCAAATGTCCTAGGTTCAGACACATGACAAACTTGGTGCAGAAACTGTTGATTACAGAGTTTTGGTCTGTATGGCATAAAATTTCAGACTAGATTCTCAAAATGGTTCCTTATTGATCTTAAATATTTGTGTTTCAGTATTTTATCACCTTCAAGGTAGGTGGGTTTCTGTATGGCTTATTATTTATGGGTGCCAAAGTTTGACTCTAAAGGAGAATTTAAATCATTTCACTAACTGGAAATTCCACAGTTTTCCCCTTTGCTCTTTCTGCTTCATTATTGCTCAAAAAGGGATTTCCTCCAGTGGCTACATATAGTTTGCCTTCCCTTGCTTATCATGATGAGCTGATTGCTGTCATCCATTTTGAAGATTTTCTTCTGTATAGTGATGCTTGGATGGAGCAGGGAGTGTGTACAGAAGCACCTGAGTCTGTTCCCACAGTTAGAGATGCTATTTATGGTAATACAAATATAATATAAATTGGGTTTTATTATTTATTACCAAGTGCTCTGGAATTAGTTTGGAGGCAAAACCACCATACCCGTGTAAGTGTTTCTCTATTACTTGCTATTCATATGTTTTATTTTATTATTATTTCATCAGTGTAAGAATATATTTGGTCTGATTTATGACAGTAACTATCTACAAACAGGAGAACAAATGTTTGTTTCACATGCTGTGGTAATCTCATGTCACTCCCAAGTTTTCCAATCCATTTGACCCTATCACTGTAGTTGTAGTCATAAGAGAATTCCTGTTTTGGTTTTCTTAGGTTGTGGTTATGTAGTAAAAAATCATCTTAACCATTGCAAAAATTAGAGAATGGATTTGTTAATAGAGAATACTCTGTGATAACTGCCACTCTTTCTTTATATAGCTGAAAACTTTAGAAGTACAGAAGGCTGACTGCTGACCTCCATACAACTTTACTCAAAGCAGTTGTTAATCAGGGCTTAAATGAAGCTTTATACAAAACATACTAGGCTATTTACATATGTTTGCTACAACAGTGGATGCTATTATTTTTATGAGAAGGGTTGCTTTGATGTCTACCAGTTGACTTCATAATGATGGTACAGCAAAAGTTAAAAAGTGATGTGTTGATTTCTGTTTTAGCAGTGTCGTGGTTTAACCCCAGCCAGCAACTAAGCACCACGCAGCTGCTCACTCACTCCCCCCCCTCCAGTGGGATGGGGGAGAAAATCGGGAAAAAAAAGAAGTAAAACTCGCGGGTTGAGATAAGAACGGTTTAATAGAACAGAAAAGAAGAAACTAATAATGATAATGATAACACTAATAAAATGACAACAGTAGTAATAAAATAATTGGAATGTACAAATGATGCGCAGTGCAATTGCTCACCACCCACCGACCAACACCCAGCTAGTCCCCGAGCGGCAATTCCCTGCCCCCACTTCCCAGTTCCTGTACTAGATGGGACATCCCATGGTATGGACTACACCATTGGCCAATTTGGGTCAGGTGCCCTGGCTGTGTCCTGTGCCACCTTCTTGTGCCCCTCCAGCTTTCTCGCTGGCTGGGCATGAGAAGCTGAAAAATCCTTGACTATAGTCTAAACACTACTGAGCAACAACTGAAAACATCAGTGTTATCAACATTCTTCTCATACTGAACTCAAAACATAGCACTGTACCAGCTACTAGGAAGACAGTTAACTCTATCCCAGCTGAAACCAGGACAAGCAGGTGATCTGTGAATGCATGATGTTTTAAAGGACAGCTTTTCCATTGCTAGTGTTCACTGCTGAACATCTGTTCTCACCTTGAGATGTACACAAATCTAGTAATTATTCGTGGTTTTAAAGTATCTAGTGCCTCAAAACCACTAAGAAATTGAAACTCTGCAAGATGATGCATGAACTGAATAAGCAAGCTGGTTAAAGAGGTGCTTCTTGCTGTTTGGATTAATTTGTTGTCAATCACAGAACACATAAGAAGTCCCACACAAGTAGATAACAACTACACACTTGATAGAGACATGTATTGACACTGGCCAGCAGCTAAGCACCCAGCCATCCACTCACTCTCCTGCCTAATTCTCCCCTCCCTCCAATGGAATGGGGTACAGAATTGGGAAAGCAAAAGCAAGAAAAAGTTATGGGTTGAGATAAGGACAGTTTAGTAAGTGAAGAAAAGAAGAAAAAATGAACAAGTGACGCAAAGGCAGTTCCTCACTATCTCCAACCAGCACAACAATGCCCAGCCTGTCTCTGAGTGTTGGCTACTTTAGAAAGACAGCACAGCCAGGTTTTAGTGCTGAGCATGTCGTTGTATGGCATGGAGTTTCCATTTGGTCAGTTTGGGTCAGCTGTCCTGGCTGTGTCTCCTCCCAGGCTCTTTCTCATCCCTGGCCTACTCCCTGGGGGGACAGAGTGAGAAACAGAGAGAGCCTTGACTCTGTGCAAGCACTGTTCATCAATAGCCAAAACACTGGTGTGTTATCAACACTGTTTTTGTCACAAATGCAGAGTATAGCATCATATGGGCTGCTATGAAGAAATTTAACTACATCCCAGCCAGAGCTAGTACAAGTATATATTTATCACCAAGCAATGTTTTCAGACTATAATGCACAACTATTACTTTCTGGAGAAAAGGAGGCTGAGGGGAGACCTTATCGCTCTCTACAACTACCTGAAGTGGGTTGTAGTGAGGTGGGTGCTGGTCTCTTCTGTCAGGTGGCTGGAGCTAGGATGAGAGGAAATGGCCTCAAGTTGAGGCAAGGGAGATTTAGGTTAGATATTAGGAAAAATTTCTTGACTGAGAGGGTTATCAGACATTGGAACAGGCTGCCTGGGGAAGTGGTTGAGTCACCATCCCTGGAGGTATTAAAAAAGCACATAGACAAGGTACTCCAGAACATGGTTTAGTGGGCATGGTTGATGGTTGGACTCAATGATCTTGAAAGTCTTTTCCAACCTAAATGATTCTATGATTCTACTACGATGCCACTTATTAGACAGTCTTAGCATCTTTACTGCTTAGTCCTACTTCCTATTTTCTGTACACACAGAGCTTTATTAGGTCTCTAAAGTGCTTTCAAGCACAGTTCTGTTATGCAAAGCAAGTTACAGTTTCTGTACAGTTCACTGAGACAGCTTCCCTTGAAATTATCCCCAGCTGCATTGTATTTATACTGAAACTTGTGCAGTGCAAAAGTGAGTGATAGCATAGACAATGCTTTTGCTGTTGTGCCTTGGAGAGATATTCTAGACAAGGAAATTGTATAAACAACAGAGACAGTTAGGAAGTGCTCTTAACTTCACTAATACAGTGGAAGGGCTAAAATGACTGTCACAAATCATAAGGGTAGAGGAGCTGAAGCTGGCACTAGTAGTTACTTAATATGTAGATACTCATTATGGATTCATAATCCAACATTGCCCAGGTCTGAAAATTGAAGGGATTTTAGATGCTAAAGCCAGTATTATGTATTTAGCTTTTAGTTTTGTTTGTGCTATGACTAGAATTAGGTGACTTTTTATAATACTTTAAACAAATGTTACCTGCCCTTAACTCCTATTATCTGTAGGAAATTTGAATTTTTACATCCAAATTATTTACAGCATTTCTTGAAACTAGCTTGAAATCTTATCAAAACTTTGCAAATATGTGACTGTAAGTTCAAAGCACAAATGCAGTGCAATTTAGACATCAAAGTCTGCTTTCAGTTTTTGAGGAAGTCTATCTAACTTCATTTAAATTACCTTAGTTATGGCTCTGTTGTCCATTGGCTACAGTAGCAGATCTATGAGAGTTATTTTTGCTTGGTAAAGAATAATTACTTTCCCCACGCTCTTGAATTTTTTTCCCCTCATAGACAATGAGATTGGATGAAAGAAAAAACTCATTTAAGTAAAAAAAATGGAAATTGACTAAAAAAAAATAAAAAAAAAGAACACCCTGATAAGGAGCATCTAAAAGATATTTTAATGTGGGCAATTAACATTTCCCTGGAACACAACATGGTAACTTCCTTCTTTATTAGAAGCCAAGGACATGTTGCTTTCAAGTTTAACCAGTGCTCAGGTTCTATTTTCTTTTTCTTTTTTCTAATACATCTATGTCCCTTTCATATGGTAAATCACCTAAAGAAACAACAATGCATGGTGCTGTATACATTATGGTTGATCTGAGCTGCTCCTAGTCCTAGAGAAATTATAGGTAACAGAGAAAACCAAATAGGAAACAGAAGAGCATAGCAATATAGGTAACAAATGAAAACTCTCTTGTATCAAATATTTTTTAGAGGAATAAAGAGAACTGTATAGCTAAGAAAAAGTAAATTTTATTTTCAGTAACTTAAAGGCCTTAGTTTTCTGAAGTTATTAAGGAAAAAAAAGAGAAAAACTTGAAAAAACCCCAAACTCCCAAGTCCCCAAATCCAGTTCCTGCAGCCTCTGTATGAAATCTTTTGCCAAACAGAAATCCAATATGGTATTGCAACATCGCTGGAATCGTCACAGATCCATACAAAAAAATGTTGGCCTTTTTCACACTATCAAAGTGATGGAGAAGATCAGTTATTCCATCTAAAGGCACATTTGAGCACTCTCCTTGTTAGACTCAAAATTAGTACCATGTTCTCTAGCTGTAATCTTATGTAAATTGTTAAGCCAGGTTTAGCTCTGTAGTTTGCTGTATGCTTGCTTGGTGAGTACTGCCTTTGCGTTACTATGAAATGTACATCTCAGCCCAGCTGGACTAACGCTGCAGCATGGCTGATCCTGTTCTAAAATTCCTCATCCGCTCTGAGGTCTTGTACAAAATCTTTCTGTGAGAAAGAATGCAAATGTTGAATGATGGAAGACTTACCCTAACTATTAGTTTGTTACACTGTTCCTCACACCTTTTTTCTTCCATATAATCACTACCCCTGCTTTGCCTTGGCTCCTCAGAGAAACTGAGTCTCAAATAAGCATATCCAATAACAATTATTAGCAATACACCATAAAATTAACATGTGTTCTGGATTATCCTCTGTCACTGAAAACAGTTGACACTGAGACAGGCCTGTTCTTAGCATGAATTAGTACATGAGATGATTAGATGTAAAGTAACTTCCTTACTAGTATTAAAATGCAAATACATAACTTGTTGCTATATACCAAGACTTTAAGTTCAGCTGCCTAAACTACTGTGAACTTGTGCCAGTAGGACTAAAACAGTATCTTTTTAATTTCCTCCTTTGTATCCTGCAATATACTACTACTACTACTACTACTACTACTACTACTACGGATAATGATAATGATAATGACAATAATAATAAAATAATACCTGAAGTAGCACGTTTAGCTTTAAAACAGTAGCTGCTGACATGGGACTGTACTGAAAACTTTGGAAACGTTAGTACTTAAAACTACATACTTAGAGATTTTGGCTCCCTCTAG
Organism: Haliaeetus leucocephalus; assembly: GCF_000737465.1. Taxonomy (NCBI): domain Eukaryota; kingdom Metazoa; phylum Chordata; class Aves; order Accipitriformes; family Accipitridae; genus Haliaeetus; species Haliaeetus leucocephalus. Next base: position 348,314 of record NW_010972667.1, read on the forward strand.
TGAAAAAATGCATAAACATTCAAGTGACGCGTTGGCTTGCCCATTCAAACCCGAAACGGAAAATCATTCCAGGACGTTTGACTAATGCATTGTAGCAGCTCGATCTGCTACACAAGGCGATCAATGAGGGACTTTGTTGACATAAGTTTCGGTATTGGATGATCTTTGTTAAACTATGAAAACATCTCTTTCTAAATTTTCCTTAAGAGTATTTATTTTTTTAAATTTCTGTATGAGTATATAGAATGAAAGGCTGCTTTTAAGCACTTGATTGACAGGTTTGGTGTTTTTTAAAAAAAATTTTTAATAGCTATTCCTTTTGTAATAAATTACTTGTGAATTCTCAAAATAATAAAAAGAATGGAGAGAAGAGAATTAGGTGGAGTGCGGAAAAGAAGGCAGAATTAAAAAAAAAAGATAAATACACTTCCGGATAGAAGTGGACTCTGGGTATACCTCTCCTATTCTGTTTCTAGTTGTCCTTAAATCAACTTTTTTTTTGTTCTGATTTTCTTGTCTTCTTCCTTCTTTTTTTTTTTTTTTTTTGAGGAGGATAGGAAAACCAAGTGAGAGAAAAAATGATGGATATAGCAAAAGGACACATCTAAAGAGAGAACAATACCACTGACAGTGGAACAAGATAATGACTACTGTTATCAAATGTTCAGCTGAAGTACAGCTTGTCAGATCTCAAGCTCTGTTGGTGTGGTTTAAACTATTTATTTCTCCTAGATGGCACAGATTTGCTTGAAGTGATTATGACAACCTTTCAAAATTTTCTAATAATTAGTCAAAATGGCCAAGGAATAAAAAGATACAGTTCATGTTGTCTGAGCAAAAGAAGTCATTATTTTTCATAATTTGTCAAGATTTTTTAAAATTTCTGTTTTCTTCAATTCTTTTTTGTCAGGTCAAGGCTTGAAAGATAAAACTTCACTTCCAATTTTCTGCAAAGATCAAGAGAAAATAGACTGTCAGGGTTTTTGTTCTCTTCACTCTAACCCATTCAGAACTTAATAACAGAACACTTTAAGCAAACTTAATTTTTCCCAAATAAGTTTTGTTTTTAAACACAATGATTACCCATCTCCAATATATCTTTCTTTGTATTTCAAGAACATAAAGAGTTTAAAGTAAACAGAAGAAGAGCAGGAAGGACTAAATTCATTGCTTGTCTGAATATTTCTTTTTATTTTCCTTTAGATGCACTTCTAGTAAATCCAGTCTCCTGAATTTATTGTAATTTGTCCCAAAGACATATATCAATTTCAGCAGGTGATTAGTTGAAGGGTAGAAGGGTATGGTTATTTTCTGGGTAGGTGCTCTGTTTTTTCATTAATTGTGAAGTTACGGGAATTTGTGTGTATTATTCAGATAAATTGCTCTTTAATTTGGATTCACTTGTAACATACATACATTAGAGTGCAGTAAACTAGCTTGAGTTTGAACACTTAAGTGTTCAGAGGAGACAAGGGAGAAAGTAGGAGGAAGTCAATGCTGGAATAAGATGTGCGCTATTGCTTGGCACCAGATTTTCCAAACCAAAGAAAAGCAGAAGAGCAAAGAATGATGACAATCTCTTGTCTCTCTCAAGACAAGAAATAGCAGGGAAGAAGGTTTCTTAATGCTCTGTTGCTTGTCAGCTTCTTTCTAGTAGATAGCTACAAGTAATAGAGAGGCTTCTAGAGACCACTACTTATTCCTTCATTTGCATAATGCGTTTATAGCCTTTTGCTTCATACTGTCTTTTCAGTGTTGAAGAGTACCTGCACACCAGTGAACATGAGCTGAAGGAATAGGCATGCAGTTAATTCATTTACTTTTAAACTATTACGCCCTATTTTACTCTTCTCAAAGGTCAAGGGAAAGAACCCTGACAATCATTTTTATAAGACATGTTAGTGACGTGGCTGCCGTGTCATAAAGCGAAGGAAGAATGAGAGTTTGCTAATTAAAAATTGAAAAAAATCCAGACTGACAGTTGGGTAATTAAACTGTGTGTCCCAGCAGTCCCCAGAAATGCGTCTCAAGGCGAAAAGCTGAGAACTTCTTAGCACAACAACTTACGTACATGTGTTTTCAGAACACATAGAACTACTTCCAGAAAAGCTATCTTTTCTCCTGTACCGAACAGGAGTAAGAGTGCACAAAAAGAAATGTGTAGGTAGGATTTTTCTTGGGTGAGACGGAAAAGTTTCAGCCTGGGCTTATCAGAAAACTGGTTACTTTGTCTTAGGAAACTGCCTGCCCACAAGTGAAGGTGTCAGTAAGAAAGAGTTCATGTTGCAGTTTAGCTGTGGTTGGAGCTGCATTTTTTTGAAAAAGATGAAAATTGATTGTTAGTTCTACTAGGAACTTGGGAAGGGCATATAAGATGGTTGCAATTTGAGGTAAAGTCTCAGATGGCGAGGTGTTCATGACAAGGGCTCTGGCCCTTTTAGGTAAAGGTGCAAGAACAGACTTGGGAACTAGGCCATGTTTTCTTCAGAGACAGAATGACAGTGCTAGGTTTTCCTGTTGTATGAATAGGAATGAATTCAAAACAAGGAAATAATTTTTTTAGGAAATAAAAGGTAGCCCAGTTGAAAACTTTGCCTGAAGAGAGTATCAATTTATACTTGCTGCTCAGCAGTCTGTAATAGGTGTTGACAGGAATATACAACAGAAGAAGCTGAAAACTAAAATCAAGTTTGAGTTTGATTTCATTGTAGTCAGTGATTATAAACACGCAACAAAAAAGGCTTGTTCTGACAGGTGAGATTTTCACAATTAATAGAGGTCAGGGAAGATGATGAAATCTTTGTGTATTATCCGGAAGCTAGGTTGTAAATAATTCAGTAAATACTACAGTATTTTAAAATAATGAAGCCTATTCTGACATTTTTTATGTGGAGCAGTATTGTAATAATTTGTAATAATATTAGAAGTTTGAGAAAGTAACTTGCCCAAGATCCTTAAGTGCCTGCTAAACATTCCAGAAAGGAAAATGAATTTTTCTCTGTTGTTTCTAAGCTTCAGTGGTGCACCTGGATTACACTTTCTCCATAATAAAAGGACTAAAACCATCCCAAAGAAGCTAAAAGTAGAGTCTGTGAGAGAAACACCAAAGGCAGTACAGCTCAGAATAAAAAAAAGCGTATGTTAGCATTGCAGAGTAACCAAAAACACAGTACTTGTGCATAGTGTAATAATTGCAGGTCTGTCTGTAATATTAACAGTCATTAACCATACACATACATTCTCCCTTCATTCAGTAAATGAGCCCTAGATTACATTAACACCTGCTGTTTCTAAGAATTAGAGAATCACATTGCAAACATTACTGGTGTTTATAATGGCCTCAAATAAGCAGTAATTGGACAAAGCTAACAGCTCTGAATAGTTGTTGACTTGAACCACATGAGCAATATCTTTCCTGTAATTAACCACAGTAAAAGAGAATACAGATAGTCTAATTACAAATTTTAGTAAATTCTGAGCTATTTTTTTTCCTAAGACTCTAAACAAACTGAGTATTTCTAATTTATGTCCCAAATGCCAGCTGGTAGACAGGGGATGTGCAGCAAGTCTTGATGCTGCCTCTCAGCTGAGGTGGTGGTGATGAAATAATAGTGCCTGAAGAACAAAAAAATTAAAGATGGGAGGACACATAAAGCTGAATGATGCAGGGGTGTTTAAAACCCTGAAACTTCATAGAAGCCACGTATGGTTAAACCTAAAGTGTCATTTAATGGAAGCAGGGAGAGGCATCTAGTTGAAATAAAAGGCAAGTGTTTTTTGTTTTAAGGCATATTATGAGTCAAAGGTGTTTTAAGTAGTAGGTTTTATATGACTGACGTGTAGGGAGGTAAATCAATAACTTAATATTAAGTGCCTCAGGAAATTTACAGCTCATCCAGTGAATAAACCTCATTGGCCTTGTCACTTAAGCTTGCTGCCAAATCTAGCATTTTTGTACTGTGCATCAGTTAGAGCAAACTGCACTTCTGAGCCCTCCAGGCCTGTCTGGAATATGCTCCTCCTTTAGGTGCTGGCTTTATGCCATCTCTTCTCTGCGGTGGAATTATGTAACTAACCTACTATTAGGCCAGGTCCTGAGCTCCCGTGATCAATTAAGACTACCTCACCAGGGCTGAATTGCTTTCCTCTAACCCTTTCCTCTAGGAGCAGTGACAGCAGTAACTAGTGATTAGAGAGCCTACTCCAGTTCTGAAAGCAAGTGAGAGAGAGCTGATCTCAAACCATATGTGATATGAAAGACTGTCTTACCTTAAGCCTTTCCTTGAATCTGGAAGGGGCCAGTGTTCTTCGATTCTGCTGCTCAGATCCTGTCTTCACACTAGGTTGCGTCCCTGGACAATCTCCAGGTGTGGACTTTCCTGTGTGGCTTTCTATATATGCATCATTTAGTTAGCTCTTTGCATTTGCGGAACAGGTCTAGACATGTATCTAGAAGTACAGTGCTGTGGCGAATTTAGTCCCTTCACTGTTTCATAGGAAGACTTTTTTTCTCCTTTTTTCCATTTTGTTATGCCCAGTATGAGTAGGTTCATGATAGACCAGTATGATAGATTCATACAGGAAAACTCTCAGAATCTAGTGTAATTTAAATACATCTCCATTCACTGTCATAATAATAAATACAGTGCTGGAGTGGAAGACAATGCATAGTGCTTAATTAAGGAATCTCTATATTACCATATTCTTTTTCTAATTAAAGTGTTGCTTTTGCAACAAGGTATCTTAAGGCCACATTGTGTTTTCTATAATTTCTGTTGCACGCTAAAATAACTTCTACACCTGCAGGAAATAGCATATTAATTTTTCTGTATATTTGCATTTTTATATAAAGTTATTTCTGCCCAGCAAATGCATGGGCACTCTTTTTTTCAATAAATTGATTCAATGCAACATTTTAATATAATTTGTTATTAAATGAACACTTCAAGACAACTAAACTTTCTGAAACGGTCTCTTCTGTCTCCCTAAAACAGAAGCTCCCCACCACTGCCCCCACTTGGATTGAAGTACCACATCTTCTTAAGAAATATGAAAACAGGAACTTTTAAAACCCTGAAATGATGCATTTTACTTGATTTCCATCTCTCTTTCCAGTGTTTCATGCTATTCTCTCATAATTCAGAGGATGGAGCAACTGCCTTGCAAGGAGAGACTGAAACAGCTTGTAGAATAGCTATTGTAGAATAGAAGACTAGGGGCAATATAATAAAGGCTTACAAAATCATGAATATGGTGGATAAGGCAAATACAGTAAATACTATTTCTGTCGAGTCCTACAAGACTAGAATTTGAGGCACTCACTGAACTAGTAGTAAACAGCTAGTAAGAAAATGATGTAAAACTTGTAAAGCAAAGCACTTTTTTCTACAAAACTGGCAGTGAACTTTTGCTGCAGTAGACTGTAGAGACACACAGCAACAACAGGTTCAAAAGGGATTAAAAAAAAAATCATGGACAATGGTGTCTAAATTAATCTGAAGTGGAAAAGGTAGGAATATACCCTAAATAGTATCTGTTTTTTCTGCTGTCAGTGAGAACTGGACAAGATGGACCACTACTCACATTCTTAATAACCCTCATCCTTTTCTAAGGAATCCTCTGTTCTTGCACGTGACTTCAACACACTTGTTTTCCATTGGATTTTTTTTTCTATTCTCTGCAGGCTATCACTTTGTCAGTGATGCTGTTCTTTTCACATACTTATGTGCTGTTTGGCTTGTGTCATCTGCTCAGAAGCAACGTGGGTGACCAGTGAAAACCTTGGCCAGATGCCTAACCCATTTGAGACATTCTTCTGCTACAACAGCAAACAGAAATGGCAGTAGGTCACCCTGGGACACGTGTTAGGGGAAGTGCATGAAAATGTAGGTCTGCTTTCTACTGTTCTCTACTCTTTGTTTTCTGTCATCTACAGTCCATTTCTCTTATTTGTAAGCAGGACATTCCTTGCTTCACCCTTTTTTTTCCTGTAACTTGAAGGTAGATTGGGTTCTTCTTGGTGCTCATAGACATTGTGGGATAACTGACACACAAATTTGAAGAAAAGCGCAGTTACAGCAAGGAACATGCCTGGGTAGAGTAAAATACGCTTATTATAAAAGCTTTTTTGAGTAACTGTTACATCATTAACCTGTTATCATCTTACAGTCGAAGAACTGCAAGGAAACAGGTCTAGGCAACACAGTAAGTTCAATATGAAGTTCAACAAGGTCAAGTGCAAGGTCCTGCACATGGGTCGGGGCACTCCCAAGCAGAAACAGGCTGGGTGATGAGAGGATTGAGAGTAGCCCTG
>NW_010972667.1:355075-364984 GCF_000737465.1 Haliaeetus leucocephalus
AGAGGGTAGATTTAGATTAGATATTAGGAAGAAATTCTTTACTGTGAGGGTGGTGAAGCACTGGAACAGGTTGCCCAGAAAAGTTGTGGATGTCCCCTCCCTGGCAGTGTTCAAGGCCAGGTTGGATGGGGCTTTGAGCAACCTGGTCTAGTGGAAGGTGTCCCTGCCCATGGCAGGGGGGCTGGGACTAGAGATGATCCTCAGGGTCCCTTCCAGCCCAAACCATTCTATGATTCTATGATTTATGACTCTATGATTCTATTTCTTCCTATAAAATATTGTATCTAAGCTCAACATTATTCGGAAGCAAAGGGATTCAGGTGCTGCTTACATTTTGTGGACTACCTTGTTAGAGCTTGATTCAAGAAATGATTTTTATTCACTGAAAATGAATTGTCAACATGAAATAGGCTATCATATTAGCAATAGGAAGCAGACATGCAACATTTGGATAGCTGTGTAATATCAACTAATGGAGTTTCAGGAGAGATTGAACTGATCGCTTATTACTACTTATTTTCTTCTGGTTATACAGCGGTAAGCAGTTATCTTTGACTTTACTATCTTAGCTTAGCTCTTTCCATAGGTAGCTATGTAGATTTTAACATATCAATGTATCTGCACTGTGGTGGCATCTTTAAGGGAGTGTCAATGTAAAACTTGCAGAGTAGACTTACTAGTATTTCTTCAATAGTTTTTTGTCTCCTTAGATTAGTATTTTTAAAAGCTTAGTTAGATTGTATTTTGGAAAACTACCTTAGATGTTAAAGTGAGATTACTAGTTTTCTTAATTTTGTTCTATATCTTCTCAGCTGTGAGTATAAAATTCCCCTAAGAGGAAAAGGTTGTTTTCCTTAGACAGTTTTTATTTCAAAAAGGAAGCTTGCTCCTGATTTGAACAGGAGTAGCACTAATGGGATGCACAACAGAACAGTCAACAGCAGCTCTGTTAGAGTGCAGTATCTACTTGCTGTTTCAAAGAAATTGCATTTTCCATTGCTCTGAGGTGAAGTTGCAGTACTGGTTCTTCCTCCTGAAGTTGTTTAACATACAGTATATACAACAATCAGTCAGGCACTGCCTAACAATCTTGGCACTGAAATTCTGAGAGACTCTACTGCACATGCAATTGATGTTACTGAAGGGGAAGTTTTGTTTTTCCTCCTCTGACACAAGCCCTGACTCTCCACCAAGTTTTCCTAACTCACTGAAATGGCAGGATATTACCCACTGCTTTACTTGAATTAGCTCTCTAGCACTTTGGTCAGTTAGACTGTTTCACAGAGAACACAAATTAAGTGGTAGTACCATGCAGCTGGGAAGACAGAAGACAGGGAAATGAGGAAGAAGTGGTATGTCTTTCCCACCGTTTCTTGTAATATTTACCTTGCTAAGCTACACCTGAGGAGGAGGTGCTTCTGAGGACTTAGAAATCAGTGAGAGTAATACCTCTGATCCAAATAGATATAGGCAGGAACTAGGTGTAGTCAGGCATTAGGTCTCAGTTGTTGATTATGGACATGAAAAGTGAAAGAGTCTTGCTACTTCATTTGGGGTGTCCTGAATAATCTGTCCCTTAATCTTTCTGTATTTCAATTTCCCATCTGTAAATCACATCATTTCCTTATGTTTGCAGTGATACTGTGAGGATAAAATGAAATCTACTATCTGAAAGGCTGGGAATGACTCTGATGGTCTGCAGTCATCAAAAGTTTCTGAGATACAGGTTGTCAGGCTGCAGACAATTCTTTATCAAGTTGCCTGTAGATGATAAGTGTTATCAATTAGTATGTATAATATGATTGAAATAACCAGGGAGCTGCTACAGTCCTATGTACAGCCCGCTGCTCCATCAGTTAATGTTTAAAATAGGGAAACAATAACTAGACATGATTTAGGGTTTAGGAATAAACTATTAGACAATGGGGCTTTGTAGAATGGTAGAATGCTTATGTCAGGAAAGATAATGGACTGTGGTCTGATCAACAAACCTTGAAGAACCACTTGGAACTGCCAAGACAGAGTAAGCAGCAGGTAAAAGGTAATTCCTACAGGGGGAGATTCAAACACTGACTCACTGACCACCTACTCAAATGATACCGCCTACTCAAAAGAGAAGAAGGTAGAGTCTGCACACTAATTTGCATGAGAGGCGAAGAAGAAAGAACCAATCATTAAGGGAAATAATAATGAATATGTATTACTTAAGTATATAAATGTGGGGATTTTTGAGATAAAAGTGTGCTGTCTTGAGACAGGTATCCATTCATGCACATCAATGAAATTGATTTGAAAATACCTATACTCTGTGTGTTATTGGCTTGCACACTGGGTAGATGAACCCAGTTTGAGGGACAAGTTTTAAGCATTAACAAAATAACCATTAGAGTGTATCTCTTCTGAGCAATTATGTTTTATTCAGCAGGAGTTTGTAAAGAAATAGCAAAATGATTTTACAGTGTTGCCAGTATTTTGCAAATGCAATTTAAAGAACCAGAACTTAAAATAAAGACTGACAATATAATACTGAAACAGTGTGCTACCTGAAGGCTGGAGAAATGCTGGTATTATGCTACCCATGGTTCTATTTAATTGATTTCTGCATGAGACATCAATCACCTGCTTAGTATCCCCAATGTGGCAAGATTTTGTCTTCTTTTTTTTTATTTGTTGAATACCCGTTTTCACATCACATACTTAAAACACCTTGGAGAGAGAGGTATCATCTTAGATGTTTACCTAGACCAAACAAAACCAGGCTATCAAGTAACTTCTTCAAATGTAAAGGAGGAGTCATTGGGTTTGTTACTCAGCAGCTACAGATTCTTTGATTTGATCAGGTTAAGCAGGCTTCTAGGGCTCCTTGCTGTTGTGGAAATGAGTGCTGTTTTCCCCTCACCCTTGAGATAAGATACATATATAGTTTAGTTTTAGGTAGTCCTGCAAGGAGCAGGGAGTTGGACTCAATCTTTATGGGTCTCTTCCAGCCTGAGGTATTCTGTGACTCTGATTCTATATGTACTGCCAAAATGTCATTGTTCTGTGAACCAGTTGTGAGGAAAAAGTAAAAAAAACCATGTCCATAACACCAGTCAAGCAACTAACTGCAGTAAAGGAATAACACAGCTAGTTTACAAGTAAATCCTGACATAGTAGCATAAGTGAACCTAAAACTGGAATTCCAGAACACAAAAACAGGGAAAGGGGAAACTAATATGGCATACGTACTACCACCTTAGTTTACAACCGTCTTGGTCCTGAACTGTTATATGTTGTAGTTAATACACAGCAATGCATGGCCAATAGAAACACCATCTTCATCCTGCCTTTTTTTGCTTCAATGCTTTAAGAAGTAGAATCACGAATAGTGCTAGGGATCAAAATGATTACTGCTTAGGAAGAGGTAGATCTTGATTTGCTGAAGCATATATTCAGAAAAGGATATGAATCAGAATGGAATTTTCAGATCAAGATGGAAAGTGACGTGCATAAATGGATAGTTCATCATGACAATGAGAAAATGCTCCAAAATTCTCTACATTAAAGAGAACAGAGACAGAATTTGAATTTCAGGGCATAATGTTTGTTTTGGGTTTGTCTGGTGGGGTTTTTGGTGGTGGGAGAGGGGCTGAGGGTTGGCTCTTGTAAGAAGCTGCTAGAAGCTTCCCCAGCTCCAAGTCAGACCCACCTCTGGCCCAGGCCAACCCCATCAGCAATGGTGGTGGTGCCTCTGGGGTAACATATATATGAAGGGGAACCTGCGGCAGGGGAGGAATTTGGAATGTGAGAGAAACCCCTAAGCAGATACCAAGGTCAGTGAAGGAGGAGGGGGAGGTGGTGGACCAGAGGAAGGGATGCCCCTGCAGCTTGTGGTGAGATGGCAGGCTGTCCCCCAGCAGCCCATGGACGTGAGCAGGGGAGCAGATGCCCATCTGCAGCCCATGGAGGACCCCACACCAGAACAGGTGGATGCCCCCGAAGATGGCTATGACTCCATGGTAAAGCCCATGCTGGAGCAGCCTGTGCCTGGAGGATTGCAGCCCATGGGAAGGACCCATGCTGGAGCAGCTCATGAAGAACTGTAGCCCATGGGAAGGACTCACGCTGGAGTGATAACATATTTCCATACATTCGGTATGGTATGTCTAAATATTTTGATGGTTTTAATATTTTGTACCAGCTGTGGAAACTGGTTTGCTGCTAGGTGACTGTAAAAGTGAGATCAGGTAAATAATTATTAGAAATCTTATACTAACACTATGATTGAAACAACAGACAAAAGTATAGCCAAGCAATTAACTAGTAGAGGTAGTTACTCATAAGTTTTGCAGTTCTTTGCTCTTATGACTAGATGTTCCTGTACGCCAGATGAGACCAATGTTGAAACTGACCACATGTGATTGAAACTTCATTAAGCTTCAAGATCAAAGAACAAGGACACGAATAAAGACTTCAAGGACAGCCAGCAAGAAATTAAAATGGGTTGGTGGTCATAAAAGCAGCCCTTCGACTCAAACGGATCCTTTATTGCGCATGATCGGATGTAGGCAGTACTATGATAATCAGTTGCAATTATTTTTATGCATATGTATACTAATCTGATTAATATGCAATTAGTTATTCTATATAACCTGTTAGTGCTAAAGCTGTGGTATGCATGCTAGGTGGAACTATCCCCCATGTATCCAGTGCTGCAATAAAGAATGCCTGCTTTCTAAAACTCCAAAATGAGTCTTAGAGAGTTTCTTTGACCGGCTTTTCGTTATCAGAGAAGTCCATGAAGACCTGCAGCCCATGGGACGGACCCAACGCTGGAGGAGGGGAAGAGTGAGGAGTCCTCCCCCTGAGGAGGAAGGAGTGGCTGAGACAATGTGTGATGAACTGACCATAACCTCCATTCCACATGCCCCTATGCTCCTGGGAGGGAGGAGGTAGAGAAAATCAGGAGTGGAGTTGAGCCCAGGAAGGAGGGACGGGTGAGGGGAAGGTGTTCTAAGGTTTGGTTTACTTCTCACTATCCTTGTTTTGATTCAATTGGTAGTAAATTAAATTGATTTTGTTTCTTCCCCAAGTTGAGCCTGTCTTTTGCCTGTGACCATAAATGGTGAGTGATCCCTCCCTGTCCTTGTCCTGACCCATGAGCTTTTCTTTATATTTTCGCCTCATCCCACCAGGGCTGGGGGGGGGAGGATTGAGCAAGGTGCTTCGTGGTGCTTTTTTACCAGCTGGGCTTAAACCATGACAATGTTGTAAATCCAGAGTATTTAACACAATAGTACTAAATTTGCCAAGCCCTCCAAAATGCTAATTGCTTTGTCTTTTTGTCTGGGTTCCTTTTGTGTACACCTATCGCTATAATCTTTGTTCCAGAGAGTATGTCAGGACACTGCCATCTTCTGTGACATATTAATAAGACAGCATTTGGTTTTGCTCAGCAAAATAGTCTTTACAAGTTTTTAATATTTTTTTTTTCTATTCTATACCTGTACCTCTAATGAAAAGATGTTGAGTTTCTGTATGTGAATTCAGGCTTAGCAGTAATGTGGACAGAGAAACAAAACTGAAAAATACACAGGTGATCCTTAAAGAAAGCTGAGAAGTCCAAATCTTGCTTTGTTCAGTTGCATCTCACAAACAGAGCAGTCACGTGTTGTGTTTCTTTTTAGGGTAGTCTTACTGCTTTTCTCAGTTTATGGCTATGAAGTATTTTTTTATTATTCCTCTGTATTATTCTGACAAGAAAGCAAAACAACTTCAAAGACCCTGAGACCCCATCTTACAAAAATCTTTTGTCTCCTAAGGATGCTGGATTTGGAAAGAAAACTAGACTTAAGACAAAATTACATTTTTCTTTTTCAATTTTATTAGGATATATGGCTGGCTAGAAGAGGTGAAACTTCTTACAGTTTCAAGCCTGCTGTGAATTGTCCACTTTGAGCCTTGAATGTCTCTATCACTGAATGAAATGGACCGTAATCAAACTACTGGAACATTATGTTTTCACTAAAAGAAAGCTGCACGGATGTGTTAAACCCAGATTAAAAGTTTCAAAATAGCTTGCCTATGAGAGTATCCATAGTCTCTTCCTCCTATTGGTCAGCCTTCAAGTAGATGTTTGACCATTGCTTGACCACACTCTGGAGTACAGCAGAGGAGATCCTTGATGCAGATGGTACAACTGAGACACTGGGAACATTTCTACATGCACGTAATGATAGTCTATTAAAGGAGAAACAGAGCCAATTTTGAGATGGCAATTTCATGGATGTTACCTTGTTACTAACATAATTCCTTCCTATTTGTAGGTCTACACAAACCGTTTCCTGCTCACTCTTGTTTTTGTAGCTGAAATGAACATCAGCAGCAAGTCAAGTCAGAAATGAACCTAAAATACCAGTGCAGGCCTCTTCAAGCCTATTCTCTTCAGAGACTGGGTGGCATTCTTCTTTTAAACTCCTGGAACCCAAACAGTAGTATCATGGACTTCTTCAGAATTACTAAAATTTTTTCAACTTTTACAACCTGTGTTCATTAATTAAAGTTTGCGTAACTTAATTTTTTCAACAAGTTGGAAGAGTCTTTTTCTTCATGTATCATTAGTGAAGGTAATTTCCCTTTCCTGACAAGTAAATTTGATTCCTTCACCTTTACCTAAACGGTGAGATAATATGCTTTTAATGTATGGGGTTATTTTTGTTTTGTTTTGTTTTGTTTTCTGGGAGGCTGAAGTTTCATTACTAGGTTAAGGCTGAGAATTTAAAGGGAGCTAGATGGCAAAGCATGTTAAAACTTGGTGGGAACTGTTCATTGAACCCTTTGTGGTTCTTTACAATCCTGAGTGCAACATATCATGAACACAATTCTGTCCATAGAAATGAAAGACCACTTGACTATAGCCAGCTGAACTTCAGGACTACATAGCTTGTGTTCCCCAGCATGTGCCAGCATGCATCCATTGGAGGGCAGCATTGACAGGTTTTAGTGACATTTCTGGACTGTGAATTGGGACGGTTGAAGTGCAGGCAGACATTTGTGCTTTTTGTCTTACAGAAGTGAAGGCCTGGCAGAAAGCTAATATAAACAGCTCGGGATTATGTGTTAAATCACTGTAAAATGCTAACAAGTGCTTGTAAAAAGGCATTTATGAAAAATGGTCTGTAGAAATTGTGTAAGGTGCATCTAGGATCTGAGTGCATCTCTGAGTGCATCTCTACAGTGCTGTCATTTATAGACTTTCCATAGTTGTTTAGTATCATGGTACTTAGAAATGACAGGTCAGCACAATTAGTTATTATACCTTCAAAACTGTTGCAGTAACTGTGAAATAGGCTTGTTTCCTGCTCTCCTTCACACCTCACTCCCTGCCTCCTTGCTGAGAGCTGCTGCGTTAAATACGGAGTTTGGTTGATGTTGACTGAAAGTGAAATTTAGTACTTTTCACTTTGGGGAATAATGTCTGAAGAATTTGTGAATTTTCTTCTGATAGACTCTGTGTGATACCATAGGACAATGATGCCCTTCATACAAACAAAAACCTTCCTGTCAGTTTGGTCAGTGGGTGACATTTGAGTTCACTTATAGAGCTTAAAGCTTCAGGAAACCTTACTTTTAAATCTATTCTCATTGCACATTGTGAGTCTGTTAATATAATTCTTATAACTGTACTACTTCTGATTTGAGTTTATTAAGTAATCTAATAGGGTCACAGGGAATACCAATTTTCAAGTCTAGCTCATATTTCTGAAGACTAATAATCTCTTATACCTGGAGGCAGGTATTATAACCTACACGAATCAATTTTGTAATTTTATTTTTAAATTTCTTAGAACTACAAAATGTAAAATGCAAACATGTAAACTAATTCTTAATATACATTTGATTAATAACCAATTTTTATATAGTCTGGTAAAACTGGTATTTAAAATGGAATTGTATATTCACTTGAATAACATGTAGTAGTATGCTAATATTTGCTTTTAAGCTTTAAAAACTAATAAATTTATGAATGAGATGTTGCAGGATCCTTCCAGGTGGTTCAGTTTAGAAACTGCATTCTAAAGCATTGAAATGGTGATTCAAAATTAATTCTAATCTGTGCCCCAAATAAATGCATTAACATAGGTTCATGGTCCCTATTGGATTACAGGTTGATTATTGGTATGCTAGATGCTGTTTTAATAAGTAAATAAATAAATCCCTCTACAGTATTCTATAGCCTTTGGCTTGATTTATGTCAACCTTCCTATACACCTGCTTATTTTAAATTTGAAATGACAGGTGAATCTCTATTCATCTCTGCAGGTATCACCTGAATAGATGAACAAACCAGGTGGTACACTTGCTAAATAGCTGGAATGAAACATAGTTCTGACCCTTTCTGTACTCACCTCTTTCTTTCTTTTTTTTTTTTTTGTCAGAAAGATCTTAAAGTGCTATACTAAAATCATTTGACCTGCTTGTCAAAAACTACAGTGTAGTTAGTGTCTATCAAAGGGAAAACTGACATTAAAACTTAGAGATAAAAGGACTCTCAAAAGGAAGAGAGTCAATGATGGAAACAGGTTTAGAACTCTGAATTTTATAAGTATCACTCTTGTGTTTTTAATAATAATGGTGTCTTTCCTGAAACATGATTTAAGTTTAAGGTTAACCACTTCTCAGTAACAACACCTCTCTTTCCCTATACTTCTAGCTGTATCTCCACTCATGGAGCTATCTAAGTGCAAGAATAACCCCCAGTCATCTCTAAACACAAACACATTTAGGTTTATAGCCTATAACATCTCTGTATTGATGAGATTCATTTCCTATTTGACTGCCTGAGCTGTGCTCCAGCTCCTGTGAAGATGCTTACAAGTCTTCTCTGGCCAGCCTGGAGCTTTGTTTTGTTGAGTTTTGTGTTGCTGATTTGCTTTGAGCATAACTGTGTGTTGCTGGTGTGCCAGTGTAGATTAGAACATACCTGGTTTTTGATACTAGGTACTGTTCTGGGCCGTGGCTGGTGATTTATCTCAAAGTGAAATAAACGTTACATAAATTTATTGCTTTCCATGTCAAGCTTTTAAAGTTGTGTTGCTCTGCTGATAACAGAATATTGCATGTACTTTTACAGATGTTTTTGGACTGATAGATCATGTGAGCCGCCCTCTCGGCTACTGATTATTGAGACACTCCTGCTGCCAGCTCTGTGCCCCTGCCCACTCAGTACCCTGTAAATCCTTGGCTAACGAGCTTTATTATAATTGCTTTGTTTATGTTATCTACTCAAATTTGTCATCATTGTCAATAGTGCTGTCTCAAATGAAATATAGTCATACATAGTAAGATTTTCTTCCCCGTCCATCATAGCATGCATTTTCTTTGGCATTTTATCAAAATCAGGTGTACTGTCTTACGTACAAACAACTAGGAACTGAATTTTTTCCTCAGTCATAACTCAAACTGTGTTTGAGACTTAGTGCAACTGGCATGTTGCAAAACTGGAACTGTAAAGCAGAACAGAAAAATAGTGATTGTTTTATATTGCAACTATTCTCCATTCAAAAAAAGTCCAATCCTTTAGGCAAAATATACCTTGAGACAGTATAGTTCACACCCTAATTCGGACTTCATCAGATTTTTCAAGATGAAGGTAACAAAAAACTAGAAAGAAACTCCTCTCCAAAACCCAGCCAAATCACTGAGAAAAGAGGAATTCACGCTTTTGTACTCGGAGGCGGATCTGGAGACGCCGAACCCATGAATGAAAGCACAGGCGCTAAACGAGTTCCTTCCGGAAGCTGAACCACCACCAAGCCTACGGCAGGTACGGCCCCTCTGCTTTCCCGCGTCGTCAGAAGCGCAATTCCGCTTGGTGGGCAGCAGGTGTCGCCAACGGCACTGGCTGCCCCCCCCCGCCCCGGCCCGCGG
>NW_010972667.1:365000-374734 GCF_000737465.1 Haliaeetus leucocephalus
CGCCTGCGGCCCCGCCCCGGGGGAGCCACCTCCCGCGCCGGCGGGCGGAGGCGTGTTGCTTACTTCGCCGAGAAAGGCGGAGTAATGGCCACAAACGTTATGCGCGGGTATGTCAAAAGCATTGACAGAGCCAAACCGGAAAATATCACATGCCGCTGTGGAAAACAAATCTCAACCACACTGAGACACATGGCCACCTTGGTTTTTTTTCCCCTGCTTTTTCATTTTGAAAAGAGAGCACGTGAAGTGAATATAGGGGAGGAAATCGGAAACTCTTAAATAAACAAAAAGACCACCTGGGTTTTATTGAAACAAAAATCCAAGCATCATAACTTTTCTGTATTTCTCTAGTGCATGTGTGAATGCAAAACATACACCTGAAGAACCCACATAGTGGTAGGTTTAAAAATAGTTAGCATACTGCAGGATTTACTTTTCAGCAGTGCCTGTTTAACTGTGAAAAGAAAAATGTTGTGTAAGCTATGCTTTTATGTAATTCAAAGGTGTTTCAGTTCTAAAACCAATCCAGAGCAAGTGTTACCTGCCCCTCTGCCTCCCCTGATAATCTTTCTGTTTTTATTGGCTTTACATGCTCTAAAAATTTAGTGAAAGTACCTATGTATAGCCACTTCCATGCCACACATAGCACAGATATTAGACTATTTTTGAAAAAAGTGAATTTAGCAACTTCTTCATTTTATTCATCTAAGGCTGCAATTTTTCTTTCCACTAAATTCTTGATCAAAGAACAAACTGTGCTTAATTAGAGTCCTTTAAAATTAGTAGTATGACAAGCTCTATCAATTGTAATGCAGAGTTAAAAAAAAGCTCCTTTTATTAGGTGCTGAAAAAAATGAGATTTTGGTGGAATTTCTGGCTTACTCCTGTGTAGTTCCTGCAACACACCACAATTACGAATTCCCAAAGCATGTAATTTCTCTGTCAGTCTGTGAGGTTCTTTACTAACTAACTTCTGTGAGACATGGAGTGGAGAGAAGATAGCATTGAGTGAATATTTCACTTTTTTTTTTCCTTTTCTTATGTGCACTGTTGTTAAGAAGTGAATGTTGTTCTAATAGGCTAGGCACAAGGGAAAAAAAGTAATGATTTGGATCAAGGTTGACAGCTAAAGAAGATGTGCATGTTCAGTTAGGTACATTCACTAAATAATGGTGTGATATTATTAACAATATAGGTGAAGCCACTATGTAACTTAAAATAATGTGCAGCTGCTTGTGAAGAGTGAGTGTCAACCAGAAAAATCTTAAGCTCCTTCAAAGAGCAAGTCCCTGTTCTATTTCTCTTCAGAAAATTATTACTTCATCCTTTATTATCTCAGTTAAAGATATATTTTTTCTTGTCAATAAAGATAAAAGCTTTATATGTTGAATACTGAAAAATAACTGAAAAAGGCACCCTAATTCTGTTCTTATTGCATTGTGTTAGTGCTGAAAGCTTTAAAAAAAATCCAGACCTAAAAATAATTATTGTTAGGAGGCAGTGGAGAGAAATTGCAGGAATGATGGATTCAAGTTTTGACAAATCCATACTGAATCAGGTATTGTTCAAGACTCATTCAGATATTTTGAGTGTCTTGAATCTGAACATTATTAGTAGCTGATAAACAGATTTGAAGGTAGGTAGTTGAATGAATCTGTGACCAGCTAAGACAAAGATGCTAAAACACCACCAGAACTTTGGTCACAATATTCATGTGTGTCTGTTACAGAAAGATTTGCCATTCCTTATCTGAGCTGCAGACTTCTGTTTAACCATTATTTGAAGCGGACTTCAAATGCATTGATAAGTAGTTACCATGTAATTTAATAGATTGCAGAAATACTCATGAACACTACATGATTCCTCATGGATGTATTTATAATCTAGAACCAGTCTGTTTAAAGAATAACACAAGTTATGGTTAAAGAAAGACTGGGGGAAGAAAAGTTGTTTCTGTCCTTAACAAGAAGAGGCAGAATAAAAGCAACCGTGGTTTGTGTGTTACATGCATGTCTTCTGTCTAAACTTTGTCTGTTTCTTAAAGGTACGTTATGTGTGTCCAGAGTTATTTTTTACTCTGTGATATATGGTGGCTTGTGGAACTGCTTAGGGAAGGATGTTCTCTGTGTAGTCCCTTGAGTTTACTAACCCTTGGTCCAATATCAATTAGATTTAATGAGCTTTCCAGAATATTGCAGAGGCTGCTTGTTTCATAGAGTTTATGGGGAAGTGTGAGGATATTTATTTGATACAATTGGGAGGTAAAGATTATTTTGTTGAGTTGCCCTTTGCCTGAACTTAACTGCTGTCTTCATTTGAATACTGAAGGCTTCCACTTAAAGATGTCTACCTTTATTTGGCTTGCTGAATGCATGTGAAGATACTGATAATATATTATTACTGGTGCTCTTGGCTCTACTTATGCTCTAACTGATGGTCCAGTTAGTGCTACAGCCATTTCATTACAGACCTTGATCAAATATTTGTGGTTTTGGCTGGCAAATCTCAGGAGTCAAGCTTTTATTTTTATCACTAGTTTTCTGAAAGGGTGGAAAGATAGGATACATTTTGAGGGAGAAATATTGCTGTTTACCACTGAATTACAGCTCAATGCAGTGGGAACATTTTTGCTGTTAGCCTAGTTGGCATCATGAGAAGTGCTTTTAGTAAAGAATCTGGCAGTACTGGTATGGAAGATCAAGTAAGTTTCAAGCAATACTGGAAAGCCCAAGAAAATGTGTGTCTTTTCTTATATTTATGTAGGTGGTCTTATCTATCCAGAAGTATTTGGCTAATAAAGGCACAAAGTCATATGGGGCAGTGTCAAATTCACGGAGGCCATGATGAAAGAAAATATATTCGGCAATATTTTCAGTGTGTTAGATTCTTTTGAAATCAGTGATGCTGTTGATTCTTTAAGTTGGTGTTCCTTTGCCACATTGAAGTATTGCTTCTTTTTTTTTTAATGTCAGAGGAGCTTCCAGTATTTTTTATTATAGATAATTGTCTTGTTTTAGAGCAGGCTTGTATAGAGACCATGGTAATTTTTGTACATTTATGAGAGCCAGTGAGCCCAAACATAATTTTTTAATTTGCTTAGGCAGTTTATTTTTCATTGAGGAACTGGCTTCTTCTTGAAAATGAAATTAGGATTTTGTTGTCATGGCAACAGGTTTCACTACTTGTTTCCCACAACTTGTATCTTCCATGTTGCTACATTCCTAGGGATTGTCATTGTTTTATCCATTGATATTTCTCAGAGGAGAAAGGCAGCTTTCCACTTTGTGTATATCAAGACTTTAAATCTTAAAAGTACATAGACATATTTAACAAGAGTCAACTTTTATATTATAGCCTGAGTATTTTAATTAAAAAATTATACTTACATATTAAACCACAAATATATGCTGTGATTTTCCTTTGTGGTCAAAACCAAGTAGAGTTTAGATGAAATAATAAATGTGTTAGTTAAATAGAAGATAATATGGTGAATAGGGGGGGATCATACTGTATACATATACTAGAAATCTGAATGCCATGTTTCCAACTCATAATATTCAAGAAATTAAAACAGTTTGTTAATTTTCAGAAATCAATGAACTTTTAAATTCTGTCCTGAATGGGAGGCAAAGGGTAACCAAATCAACAGGTGAGATGCAAGGTGATATTGTTATGCATAAAAGCAAAAGGAATAAGGAATAAAAAGATAAGTAAGAGAAGGCAAATATCTTAAATTTTAAAGTACTAGCTACTAAAAAGCATTTCTTAGGCTAGAAGAAACCCAGACTAGGAAGAATCCATGCACTGCTCCCAGAGTTGTCTTAAGAGCAAGCTCTGCAGTGAAGCAACAATGTGACGGTGTAGGGCTGTAAGACTGTACAGATGTCTTATACAATGAGTCTGCACCACATTTACAAAACACTACATGCTTCAACTTGCTCAGAGCTTCTCTAATGAGCAAGTTGTTACTTAAATACATAAACAAATGATGCAGGAAAGGGGAATAGGCCTATGGTACAGAACCCATCACTGGAGGATAGACCTAATACTAGTTATGAAGACGTGTCTTCCTGGCTGTGATAGAGTTAGAAAGAGCTGTACATTTAGCCAGGTATTAAGTTTTCTAGCCAGGTAGTTTCTTTCCGATGGATATTGTATTTGATTGTATTTCTTCTTCTGTAATCTGAAATTAGCGCTGCCTATTGAAATCCTGGTTTTGTTCTGATGTTTAAGAGAACATATTAGTTATGTAACATCCAGCAAATACAAGCACACATTGCAGGCTGTCTCTTACAGGATTGTTTTGTTTCAAAGAGAATTTTCTCCTTTTTCTAGCTCTCAACCCTTCTAAAACACCATCTGTTACTAGGCTTTTACAGACCAAAAAATAATGTTTCCAAATTCTACACACTGAATACTTCCATACTGTGCAGAGATTTTTCTGAATTACCCATGCATGATATGAATTAAAAAAAGGTCACACTTTTAGTTAGTGGTGTAATGACTTAAATTAACTTTAGGTTTCATCTACTTTTGTCTTTATTTTGTTTTGCATCCAACCACATTTCAACTTTAAAATCCTATCTATGGTATTGGGCTTTCCATGCCTGATCAGATTTTGTAGTTGTTGTGTCTTTTCTTTTTCTTCTAGAAAGATTTAATGCAATGTGAGGTGTATGAAGCTACAGCAAAACTATTCAGAAATTTTATTTAATGAGCAACATAATTCACTGCAACTTTCTGTTTCCATGCCTACTTCATATACTACAGTGAAGTCTTGGTTAATTTCCCTGTACAATATGGACTTTTCTTGGCTAGTACTTGTGACTTTACAGTTTGGACCTTTAAAATTATTTTGAACTAAATGCCACTTTTTAAGTCTGTAGATAAAAGAAGTCAGGTACTGGTTGTCAACAAGGCTAACTTTCACTGTTGAATCAGGGTGAGGGAGTGAAAGACATGCACACAGGCCAAGTTTAATTATTGCTCCCCAAAAGAACTAAACTAAAAATGATTACACGACCTCTTATATTGTGTTTGATCTTAAAGGTCATAACAGGCTAGTTTCCTGTTCCTTGAATTTCAAAATTATGTGCCTAAAATCTAGACATCATTGTAAGAGTATGAAATTCTTTGGAGGTCACTATGTTCATCCCAGAAGGGGAAGCTGCCTTTTTTAGCTTCCATCTCTATCACTTTCCTTGACATTCACTTCAGACATCCAGTTTCCCTTCAGATTCTTTCAGAACTCATAGAATCAGAGAAGAATTATCTTGGGATGATCCCCTGTGTTAGGGATTGCTGAATTCAGTAGCATGCTGCAGCCCCATGCCCCTAGGCCCAACCAGTACCAATGTTGTGCATGTATTCCCAACAGGCACATACAGATATGTGTATATGGTCCACATACATGCAGGAGGCCACACAGATCATAGACAGAAAACACAGCACTCTTACAAATGAAAAAAAGCATCAATGGCGTCAACCTGTTCTCCCCTCTGGCAGATAAATGCCTGTTAGTGGGAAATACATGTATGCACATGTCTGGATCCCCCAAGAACTGACTCAGATGCTCAGTCTGCCCAGTAGCATATTCTGGATCTCAGATCTCTCCAGCTGCTGGGACCTGGGCACATGAGACCGCAGGCTGCAGACCCACTCCAGCTTCTGGTGCAGACTCCCCTGACACACAGCAACACACACAGATGCACACATTATGCTTTGTCCCAAACTGCTAGGCAATAACCCCTCCCAGTCTTTAAGGTTTGTTCCCCAGTGCTCCCCTGGGCATGTGCAGGTAAGCCTTTTCTCATGTAACCTAATACTTTGGAGTCCTGTAGTCCCAATCTTCTCAAAGCAGATCTAACTTCAAAGTTTGATCATGCTGCTCAGGGCCTTGCTTAATCAAGTGTCAAAAATGCTCAGGGCTGGAATCCACAACCTCTCTGAGCACCTGTTCCAGTGCCTGACCATTTTCATGGGGAAGAATTTCTTTACTAATGGCAAATCATCATTTTCCTACAACTCAGTTTCACATTCTAAAGATGGTCACTTTGAAGAAGGAACAGTCTTACAAATTAGTAAGGATGGGAAAGAAAAGAAATAAACAAAGATCAGTACTGGTCTCTGATCTTTGATGAGTATGTCTTCACTGCTACACCAAAAATCCACAAACATTTATTTCTAATAACTGACAGTAGTACATTATTCTGTTGCCCTGATGGACATGCAGCTTCCTTTGTGCCTGTAGTAAATCATGACACTTCTTATAAGTTTCAACAGATTTTTGGTATTTAGAGGAATTGCTGTTGACTGACAACATCTTGGTCTCTAGTGTAATGTTTTCCAGTTGGCTTCTTGAAACTTACTCAAATGTTCACAGTAAAACCCATGATGTAGCTACTGGCATGAGGATTGGCATGCTCTCTGTGTAGCAGAATGGTTTTTGCTGTTCTTAATATGATTCTTCTTCAGAAATTTCATGGTAAAAGAAAAATGAAAGGTTAAATATAAAGTGGTTAACTGTCATGGTTTAACCCCAGCCAGCAACTAAGCACCATGCAGCCGCTCACTCACTCCCCCCCCATCCAGTGGGATGGAGGAGAAAATCGGGAAAAAGAAGTAAAACTCGTGGGTTGAGATAAGAACGGTTTAATAGAACAGAAAAGAAGAAACTAATAATGATAATGATAACACTAATAAAATGACAACAGTAGTAATAAAAGGATTGGAATGTACAAATGATGCGCAGGGCAATTGCTCACCACCCGCTGACCGACACCCAGCTAGTCCCCAAGTGGCGATTCCCGGCCCCCACTTCCCAGTTCCTATACTAGATGTGACGTCACATGGCATGGAATACCCCATTGGCCAGTCAGGTGCCCTGGCTGTGTCCTGTGCCAACTTCTTGTGCCCCTCCAGCTTTCTCGCTGGCTGGGCATCAGAAGCTGAAAAATCCTTGACTATAGTCTAAACATTACTTAGCAACAACTGAAAACATCAGTGTTACCAACATTCTTCTCATACTGAACTCAAAACATAGCACTGTACCAGCTACTATGAAGACAGTTAACTCTATCCCAGCTGAAACCAGGACATTAACATTTATTGCGTTTCTAACACCTGAATTTGACGATTGAAAGCTCTGCATGGCCAAAAGGCATAGACTAGAGTGCAGAGGCCTTATGCCATAACAGCAGTGTTTATAGCTTCAATTTAATTACATTGTTGCCAGTCAATTCAAGCTATTATAGCATACAAAGACAGATGAAGCTCCAAAAGGCTATTTTTTAGTTCTGGTGGCATTGACAATGAAATTTTGTAACATTTTCATTTTAATGGAAATCCTTCCTCTTTTAATGGAAGTCTGTGTTTTTACCACAATAATAACCTTAAAATACTGATGATTAACTCTTTTTCATTTTATGTACAACACACAGTGGAAAAAATAACAGATTACTATATTTTAATAGTATTAGTCTAAGGCTTTCTTCTTCAGGCTTGTACAGTGAAGTGATAATGACTGATATGTAAAAATGTCTCCTTTATATTTTAAGTGATGTGGAATATGGATACATAATATGAAACTTAAAATTTGACAAAGCTTGTGCCTAAAACTGAGAACTTCCTAGTAGCTTTTGCTTTCTTGACTCTTATCAAGAGCTTGTCAAGAGCTACGTCAGAGCACTTAACGGTTTTGAAATTATTTGCATTTTTTCTTTCTTTTCAGCTTGGTTAGCTTACATAGGTGAACACATATTTAGAATTCCACATATCTACATTTAACCAGAGTTTTCAACTATTTTGGGGGGGGGGAAGAAGTTTTTTTGTGAAGTATTTCAGTGACCAGCAAGGCCTTGATCAAGTGACTACTATCGACATCTGTAGAGGAGGCTCTTTCTTTTTATTAACATGACACCTTCTCCTTTTTCTATTCAACTGTTAGTGTTTCTGATTTAGGATTCAGAAAGAAGAGCTGTGTTGGAAAATTTATTATTATTTTAGTTGTTAATGACCACTTTTTACTAATCAAAACTTGCCACACATTCTGTGAGTAGTGTTATTGAGAAGGACCACCTGTCAATGGCACTTCAGTGATATACAGTTGGTTTAGATAAGGTCCATTGTCACCTGCTTTTCTCTTGTGGACTGATAGATCTGCTTTACTCGTTTTGTTTTATTTGCTTGAATTATCTCAAGCTGAATGACTTCTGAAACAGAGAAGAGTTACAGTCCCCTTCCTCCTCCTCTTACTTGTTTAATTTTGGAATGTGTCTATACTGTTTTTGTATCAATATACTTGGTGGCTAGGAATCTTTTTTCCTGGGTTGGCCTCTTCAGTTAAATAGCAAAATTAAGTGTATTTCTTGTTCCAGAGATCTCAGCTCATTTCTTAAATCTTTTGAAAGCAAAGGAGGGTTGGAGGTAAAGAAATGCTAATTCTCCCAACAGGCAACTAAAGGACAGGGAAATTAAATGGTTTATTTAAAAAAGCTGAGACAAAGAATGAAACTCTGTCTTTCTAATCTCCATTTTAGTACTGCAACCACTGATCCATCCTTTCTCTTGTTATATGTTCTCATATCAGCAAAGTCATATTAGCAAAGATAGTAATTTTCTCATTCAATCCAGTTCTCCAAATGTTAGTAAGTAGAAGAGTGTGAGGTAGCTTATATCTTAAATTTAAGCTATGAATCGTTTGAAAGACAGAATCTTTTCATTTGAAAACTTTCTCTGTGATGAAGTTGAAGAGCCTAATCACCACCTTAACCTAACTGTTAACTGAGTGGTAGATCCAATTAATTAGACTAAACCAGACAGTTTATAATGTAAACAGCGCTTGTTTACTTCTATATTGTTCTTCTGATTGCCAACTGGAAAGAAAAATTTAAAAATATCACAACAGAAGACATTTTAAAAATATATTTGATTGAATTGAAATTAAAAATCAACACGACACTTGCAAAAGCTCTTTTGAGGATTTTAGCTTGTTTTTCACATAAAAGAACTGCAGTATCTCAGTAGAGCTTTGAGTAATCATCCAAACTGATTTTTAAAAAATCTTTGGATAGTTACCCATTGCTGCTACATGCCTCAGTCAGGAATATACCTATTTTTAAAAGCATCATGTGTACCTTTTGCAAAACCTTTTAGGCAGCACTTACCTTCTATCATCCACTATTGAACTGAAAAGTGTATTTTGAGACATAGCTGTATTTAGTTACGCTTTTACAGAACTGGAGAATACAAGACTTATTATCTTCAACAATGTAGAGTTCTCTGTGTAGCTGTGCTAGAGTCTTATTATTTAGCTTTTTAAACAGCATGGACTGCTTGGTCACTTTCTGCACAGTCATACTGAAGTTTTGATTCAGCACTTAATACATTGTTAAAAACAGATGAATCAGAACCCAGAATTTTGCTAACATGGCATAATTTTCTCTTTTGGGACTGTAGAAGAGTACCTAACAGGAAGTTTAATTTCATAGAGACTTTTAAAATGCACTTTTTCAGCAGTGAACAAATACAACTACATGAATTTTCTGAACTTTTATCTTTTGCATAGACTTTGCTTTGCTATATTTATACCATAATGCTTTTATTGTTGAATATATTGGTTGCTTTCAGTTTGCCCATGTGACTAGTACAGTAACATTTTTTTTTCTTTATACCTGCTGGTTAATGCATTTTTAAAAAAACAGATAATCAATTGACTGTGTAGTGCTAAAGTAGAA
>NW_010972667.1:374744-393863 GCF_000737465.1 Haliaeetus leucocephalus
AAAGTAGAAAAGACTTAGACTTACATCTGTAATCACTAAATTTATTGTAATCCTCAGAACATTTCAGAATTTCCATTTTCTACTCAACAGTGATTTCCCCAATGACTTTTTACCTTTAATTTATTCTAGATACTGATATGATATTAGACACCAATCTGTAACTGACTGTGCTTTTGGATGGATTGCTTTGCCTTAGAGATTTCCACCAAAATTCTGCCTCTGTGTCAGGTGGAAACAGCTGAAAGACTGTGGTCTAAAAGCTTAAAGCTACAGGGCAAAACCTAATCCTGTCAAATCACTTTGATGCTTAAGAATGATATGAGAGATTGGAAAGTTCTATGCAAGTAAGAGGCACTAAATGGGGAAAAATTACCAAGGCTGCAAAAGCCAACTATTTATGCATGAATGCAACTAGATTTTCAATGTCTTTAAGAGTGAAAATTTATTTATTGACTTCTTAAAGGAACACAAATACGCTTCCACTCACACTTTGCCTTTTGTTTATATTCTAACATTTCAACTATCAAGACTACTAGAAATGCTCCATGTATTTGAAAAGAAAAGAAAAATAAATCAATATCTCAGTTTCTTGTCTCTATTCTATGTAACAAGGAGGCAAAATGGCTCACCAGCCTTAAAACTACCATGCAGAGAAGGCTGAAAACACTTCACAGGTGACAAGCTTGCTGTTCTGGGGCAGCACAGAGTATAGGTCACAGTCTTTTAAAGGTTAGAGTTTTATTTTTGGGAAGACTTTTCTAGAAATTAAAGGTCTTTCCCATTTAAACTTGGAAAGTTTACCTAATGATGAGTTCTAATACCACACTAGTGAAGTTTGAGTTTGCTCTGTGATATGTTTAATTCTCATGAAATTTCAGAATTCTACATGTTTGGGTTTACCCAATATTATTTTAGTGGTTTGAAAAGATGCCTTTCTTCAATGACAGTCTGTTCAAGAGAGGAATCTGATTTGCATAATGGAAGAGGCAGTGCTCTGAATTGCATCCATTTTATTTTGTTTCAGTAATTTGAAATTATGTAGTGTAAATGTCTGCCAGAGAGATTTATTTCACAATGGAGATAAGCTTTGAGGTATTGGTTCCTTTCATTGTATAGACCATAGAGTTCTTATGTGGAATAGGGAGCAAGATACTTGCACTCCATCTCTCAAAATGGACAGTAATGGTGTTCCTCATTTGCTGGGGCACCCATGATTACTCTTGGGTAAATGTTGAGTATTCAGCTGCTACTGAGGTCAATAGGAGATATACTCTGATTAGGAAACTACAAAGTGACTTGCGATGTTCAGTACTCTGACACAGAAACTCCCAAGCATCTTAAATCTGGGACTCCATGTTAAACTCTCTGAACTTCATTTTTAATTTGCATTGGTTTATCATCATAAAATGGAGACAATAACATCCATTTTAACTCTGAGAAAGGTATTGAAACTTCATTTGGATTACATTTGGAGGTAGGAGCAACAATTCTGTGGTTTTCTTTGAGGGTCTGTCTTTCTTTTGAGCTGCTGTAAAAGCATGGGCTGGAACATAGCTGGTGAAATAGCCCATAGAAGATAGATACAGAAATGGAAACTGTTAAGAGAAATATCAGGCTGGAAATGACAACCCAAGAGAGTTGACGCTGCATCAGCTCTGTGCCCACTGGTCCAACCAGTAGCAAAACTGAAAATCTATCCAGTATGCACATGCATACACAATGCACACATATACAGCTGCATTGGGTTTACTTGGCAACATTTTGGTAGCAGGGGGCCTACTGGGGTGGTTTCTGTGAGAAGATGCCAGAAGCTTCTCCCATGTCTGATAGAGCCAGTTCCAGTCAGATCCAGTATGGACCTGTTGCTGGCCAAAGCTGAGCCAATCAGCAACGGTGGTAGTGCCTCTGTGATAACATATTTAAGAAGGGGGGAAAGTTGCTGTGCAACAGAAGCTGCAGCAGGAGAGAAAGGAGTGAGAATATGTGAGAGAAACAGCTCTGCAGACACCAAGGTCAGTGAAGGAGGGGGAGGAGGTGCTCCAGGTGCCAGAGCAAAGATTCCCCTGCACTCCATGGTGAAGACCATGGTGATGCAGGCTGTCCGTCTGCAGTTCATGGAGGTCCATGGTGGAGCAGACGTCCACCTTGCAGCTTGTGGAGGATCCCACACCAGAGCAGGTGGATGTGCTCCAAAGGAGGCTGTGACCCCGTGGAAAGCCTGTGTTGTAGCATGGTACACCAGTAATCTGTATGGTACTGTCAGTAATGCCTTTTGTCTGGTGCTCAACAATATCTTATAGCAGTCCTTTTTTTTATAAACGTAGCAGTATATGCATTAATCTTTCATTAACTGTTCAGAACTAGAAATTTTTGTTTAGCGTAAGATCTGTTACTGAATACTCTTAGTGACATGAGTTACTCCTCAATAACAACCTTCTGTTGATACTACAGGTGAATCAGCTGAGGTGTTTTTAATATCTCTTCTTATTTTCTTGCAAGCCCCACATATACTGCTGAAGAACTCTCCTTCTATGCATACACATTCCTTGATCCTATAGCAGATACTGCCCAACACTCCATTGCATGGTATGCAGGGATTCCTTTAAAAGCATTTCGGAAGTTACTTGAATTTTTTTTTTGTGCTGGTTTTGGCTGGGATAGAGTTAATTTTCTTCCTAGTAGCTGGTATGGGGCTACGTTTTGGATTTGTGAAGAAAACAGTGTTGATAATACCAAGATGTTTTCTTTATTGCTGAGCAGGGCTTACACAGAGCCAAGGCCTGTTCTGCTTCTCACCCCACCCCACCAGCGAGTAGGCTGGGGGTGCAAAAGAGGTTGGGAGGGGACACAGCCGGGATAGCTGACCCCAACTGACCAAAGGGATATTTCATACCATATGCCATCATGCTCAGCATATAAAGCTGGGGGAATGTCATGGTTTAAGCCCAGCTGGCAACAAAGCACCACGAAGCCGCTTGCTCAATCCTCCCCTCCAGCCCTGGTGGGATGAAGCGAAAATATAAAGAAAATCTCATGGGTAGGGACAAGGACAGGGAGGGATCATTCACCACTTAGGGTCACAGGCAAAAGACAGGCTCAACTTGGGGAAAAAACAAAATCAATTCAATTTACTACCAATCGAATCAAAACAAGGATAATAAGAAATAAGACCAAAACTTAAAACACCTTCCCCCCACCCCTCCCTCCTTCCTGGGCTCAATTCCACTCCTGATTTTCTCTACCTTCTCCCCCCCCAGCAGCACAGGGGGATGGGCAATGGGGTTGCAGTCAGTTCATCACACGTTGTCTCTGCCGCTCCTTCCTCCTCAGGGGGAGGACTCCTCACTCTTCCCCTTCTCCAGTGTGGGTTCCCTCCCATGGGAGACAGTCCTCCACGAACTTCTCCAGCTTGGGTCCTTCCCATGGGCTGCAGTCCTTTAGGCACAGGCTACTCCAGTGTGGGCTTTACCATGGAGTCACAGCCATCTTTGGGGGCATCCACCTGTTCCAGCGTGAGGTCCTCCATGGGCTGCAGGTGGGCATCCTCTCCCCCGTTCACCTCCATGGGCTGCAGGGGGACAGCCTGCTGTCTCACCACAGGCTGCAGGGGCATCCCTTCCTCTGGCACACCTCCTCCCCTCCTTCACTGAGCTTGCTGTCTGCAGAGGTGTTTTTCTCACATCCCACTCCCCTATCCACTGCAGGTCCCCCTTCTTAAATATGTTATCCCAGAGGCATAACTGTTGCTGATGGGGTCAGCCTGGGCCAGAGACAGGTCTGACTTGGAGCCAGGGAAGCTTCAAGTAGCTTTGCACAGGAGCCACCCTTGAAGCCCCTCCCCTGCCACCAAAACCCCACCACACAAACCCAAAACAGGGAAGAAGAAGGAAGGGGGAATGTTTGGAGTTATGGCATTTGTCTTCCCAAGTAACCACGATGCGTGATGGAGCCCTGCTTTCCTGGAGGTGGCTGAACACCTGCCTGGTGATGGGAAGTAATGAATGAATTCCTTATTTTGTTTTGCTTGCATGTGCAGCTTTACAAACTGTCTTTATCTCAACCCATGAGTGTTCTCACTTTTACCCTTCTGATTGTCTCCCCCATCCCACCAGCGGGGAGTTAGCCAGTGGCTGTGTGGTGCTTAGTTGCCAGCTGGGGTTAAACCACATTTTTTTTTCTCAAATATATGTTTACTCTTTGAGCATCTCTGTAATTTCCTATTGATTCTTCCTTCATCACTATCTTGGCATTGTATTCTTCTATTGCAGTTGTCCTCTACCATTAATTTTTGGAAAGTGAAATAAAAATCGTCTTCAAAACCTTTAGGCCTTTTTTGTATGATGGAAAAAAAATAATAAAGGCACCATGAAATACTTGGCAACCAACCTTTAGAGATAACTGATTTTGAAAAGATTTCTTTCAGTATCATCTGACCTCAGTTTGGTTTTTTGACAGATGAAAATTAGATTTTGGTAGAATAATACAAGAAAGTATATTGTTCTGCTCAGGATAAATATTAAGAATATGTTGCAGACAAAGAAGAAATGGTGAATGAGGGTGGGCAACATTATGGTTGATGAATGAAACTTCTGAAGCTGCTGTTTCTCAGAAATTTGGGATATTTGTAGGATTGCAGAATAATTCAGGCTGGAAGGGACCTCAGGAGATCTCTATGTCAACCTCTTCTCACAGCAAGGTCAGCTATGAGCTCAGACCAGGATGCTCAGGGCTTTGCCTGGTTAGGTCTTGCAAACCTCCAAGAAAGGAAAAAGATGGCACCACCCCCATGGATAACCACTGCTGAACTATCCTCCTGGGTGAAAAAAAAATGTTTTCCCTTCTGTTCATTTGGAATCACTCTTGATTCAGTTTATGTTGGTTGTCCCTCATCCTCCTGCTATGCACTTCTGTGAAAAACCTTGCTGTCTTTTCAGTAAGCAACTCATGGGCACTTACATTCCCAAAGCTGTCTGTTCTCCAGGCTGAATAAGGCCAGCTGTCTGTCTCAACTCATGGGCAAGTGCTCCAACCCCAAACCATCTCAGTGGCCCTCCACTGAACTTGCTCCAGTTTATCAGGAGGGGATGGTTTTAAGGTACTTCCTTGTATTCTTTGTCCTTTGTGCTCAATCTGGTTCACACAAAATTTGGAAAAGTATCTGTTTTTTGCTGCACTTTGTTGTCTACAATTCATTGCATCTATCCTAAAAATGAGACTACAGGGACTATGGACACCAGCTTTACTGACTACCTGTTGCACTGCAGGCTGGGAGAAGGGCAGTGTATTCGTACTATAGATTCAATGCTAGTGGGGATTTCCCTCTGTTGTGGAAGATGAGAGAAGAATGAATAGCATGGCTGTGTGCAGCTTTGCAACACAAATTGTGATGTTCCAACCATTGGTCTCTCTTCACAATGCTGTTTAGGAAGAAAAAGAAGCAGGTATTATTTTCTGCTCATGTTCTTACAAATCTGGTTATCATAGTCACATAGAGTGCAGATGTCTCCACAGTGAGGCAGAAAAGTTCGTTCTATGCCTTTTTGATCTTTTACCTTACAGCAGTGTTTGCAAAATCTTGGTGTTCCCCTCTTCCTGAAGTCTCAACTAAGGCTGTGTATTTCAGTGGTGGTGTTCTCAGTGTTGAGGTAAATTGCTTCTGTTCTTCAGAAGAGTGAGCTTGTCAACTCTTTGTATAGACCACTGAGTATTTGGTAACACAGCTTTCAGCCTGCCCTCAACAAATAAACTTCTTAGTCTCATTATAATTTTTTACATCATATATGGTATCATTTCACCTTTTCAGCAGTTTTTATGTCTGTTAGCTCTTTTGGGAGTAAATTTGGAATACATTTAATAGGCTTTTCTAGGCCTCTTTATCATTTATGGGCATTCAAGACAAACTGAATGTTAAGAAGTGTGGCTGCTGAGGGCAATAGCTGGAGATACATGCTAGAAATACAAAAAAATCGGAGTCAAATGATTTCAGGTTTCATTGAAAATTCAGAAAGCATTGCAGGCTCACTGAAAGACAATTTTCAGCTGCACCTAACTGTGGGTATACCACAGGCAATTTCTTAGAAAACAGGTGAAAGTTTTTTACTAAGTTGCATTACATTTTGAAGTTTACTCAAACTTGAAAGTCAAAGCAAATCATAGAGAACATGTCTACATGAGAGAAATGTTTATAGGCATCCTACAGCCAGAATGGTTTCACAAAAATATAGCTGAAATTACCAGCCATTCGTAAATTGTTATGATTGTCTGTTGCTTTGTATACCTAGCCATGAAAGCAAATTACCTATTGAAACTTTGTGATTAAATGGTGGATTTAGTAAGATAATGTAAAGTTATATCAGTTGACTTAAATATTGCCCATGATTCTTCTCCTGACTGATGCACTGCACTGATGTATCAAAATAAGCCAGTGATGAATACTTTTAGGATCAATGGTAATAAAATAATTAATTTTGGAAGACAGTCTCAAATCGACTTTAATGTTTGGGTCATACATGGACAAAAAGCGTTACAAGTCATGAATGGAGATACTGGAAGTGAAAGTTAATTGCAAATAAAAGTATAGGGAAACATAATAGGAAAAGATTAGACTAGGAGAAGAAACAGAGGCAGAGAAGTGAAGCATCCAGAACTGCTGAATATTCTAATGATGAAGCCAGAAATAAAATGCAGCTCCAAAAAAGATTATCTCCAAAGCTAATTCATCAAGCTAACAATCTGACACCATCATACAAAAGGCTGTGATCCTTAGTATTATGGCCTTAATTTATTTATTAAGCAAAGGGAAGAGTGACAGAATGTATAGATTGAACCATTCAATAGCTTTACTACTGTCGTTTTCCGTCTTGTCAGGATTTTCTAAGATGTATTTGTTGTCTTGCACACTCTTTCTCCTTGAAGGAAGAACCATTACTTTCTGCTTGCAACTTTTCATGTTCAGCTAGTTAACTCTGATGAAATAATAATATTTCTAAGACTACTGATGGAAATCTTCATGGTTATTTGAGATCAGTAAACAGGGACTTGTGAGGGCCCATTGCTGTCACTGTTTACATAATTCCTCATATGGTTACTTGAACTGCAGTCATAAGCCTTTTTTTTAACATTTTGCCTTAACTAGAAAAGTCCCTTGGTTCCATCTCAAGACATGAGCCTTTATTATTGCTTTGTAACAGCTTGTGACCAAGGTTTTGAAAAAAGCATTGTTTAATACTGCCTAACAGCTGTA
The DNA here is from genome assembly GCF_000737465.1 of Haliaeetus leucocephalus. Classification (NCBI taxonomy): domain Eukaryota; kingdom Metazoa; phylum Chordata; class Aves; order Accipitriformes; family Accipitridae; genus Haliaeetus; species Haliaeetus leucocephalus. The sequence continues at coordinate 381,988 of NW_010972667.1, forward strand.
TTTCAGGTTTCCTTGGAACTGCTTGATGTATATAGATAATTTGGTGTGCTTCAGTTTTCCTTCTCTTGTCTAGTTCATTGAATTGGACCATTAGAGCAAGAAGGTTTGCTGAAATCATTGCTTACTGCAAAGCCTTTATGTTGGTTATTAGATGCCAGTCATTTTAATGAAAACAAGCATGAATGGCTTGGCTTGGCTGCAACCTTCTGGTGTTTGGTTATTAAAGGTATATTTTTCTCTTACTTCTCAGTGAACTTCCCCAGCTCACCACAAAAACCCAAACACACACACACACACACACACACACAAAACTCCAACCAGGCAACTGAAGATGAAGTCAGCAGTAGTGTCATAGATGGAAACTGTGAGACTTGGCCTTTTCTGCTGCTGTTGAAAAGTTTCATGGCTGCTGGAATACGAAGTGACTTTGGCACTGAGAGCTGCCTCACTGGAGACAGTACTATCATTAGCACTTCACTTGCCTTGCAATTGCAAGACTGAATAAAATACCGCAGTGTGTTCCAGCTACCACAGTTAATGCCTGTTCACAATAGCAATGAATGCCTGTTTTTACTTCTGTTATCAGTAGTACCTCTTTTGTTTTATTGTCATTGAAAATCAATTTCTTGTCATTTGAATGTGAGTATTGGTATTTTATTTGACCTTACACAGGCAGACCTGTACTTGCTATGCCTGTTTTCCATGCTAGCAGGTTTCTATATGGAAGTAGCACTAGCTTTTTGAGCTAGTGCTGTACGCCTTGTGGACAGCACAGAGCTATGCTAGCAAAGGTGCTTCTTGGGTCATGCTTCAGTTCAATTGGCTTAGAGTACAGATAGAACAAGCGTATGCCTGGCTGAATGTGTCTGTGTAGGTGTGCTGGTTCTCTGCAGTAAAGGAGAGAGAAAAACTTACATTCTAGCGAGCAAAAAGGCCTACGCAGAGTCTTGGAGCTGGTAAACTTTTCTAGAATAACTTTCCGGTTTTAGAGCTTTTAAGATATTTTTACATGACCTAGTTGGAACTGGCTATTAAGTTTTGTTGAAACAGAGATTCTTTAATGTTGATCAGCTACAGCGAAGCTCTCTGAAACTCTCCAATGCTGAGCAAAGAAAAGTGAAATGCTTAACGTAAGGTTGTAGTAGAAATGAACACATATATAGATTCTCAGAAAAGATCAATTGCTGTAGAAATTCTTGTGCTTAATCTACTCACTAAAATGCATCAACAAATGAATATTTAGGTTCAGAAGTGCCAAAAGGACAAAATGTGGAGATTATAGTAGAGTTTGGGAATCTTCAGAGTTGTTAAACACGTTAAGTGAATTAATAATATTGTCTACTGAGTAGACAATATTATTATTATTATTATTATTATTATTATTATTATTATTTATTCAGCAGGAATAAATGATCTTCTTCCTCTTTTTATTCTGAATGGCTTCCCACCAACAGAAGTATAAATGTGGTACTGATATTCAAATGGGAGTCAGAATTTGCTCAATATCTTCAACAGACAAAACGGTTAACTTCTGCAGAAATGTGCTATTCACATTTACATTGTAATTCCTACAAGCCAGTTGAGTCAAAGTGACTATATGAAGTTATGATTAATCAGCTAGTAATGAATGAAGAGTAATCCAAGATCTCTGTCTTAAGTCTCACATAAGAGCCTGCAGCATCTAAGCTGTTGCATTCAAGATATTTTGTGACATCCCACTGCCTTCTGATAACAACTGTATGTGTAGCAAGCAAAGTAAAACGAAATAGCACAATACCAAAAAAGATAGGACTAATGTTTTCTGTGCTGCAAATTACTTTAGTCTACCTTGCATGTCCAGCTTTCCTGTCAAGGTAAACTTATTTTTGGTAGTTCTAGATATGACCTTTGCTCTATGATATAATTTTCAAGACCTAAACATATCTAGTATGTAGTCAAGGAGTACTTTTACTCCTGACTTTTTCTGTAGACTACAAATACATTCAAATCTTGGCAGTGATGTGATCAGATTGAGATATGCAAAAACTAAAAGCAAATGTAATTCAAAGCATAATAATACACTTGTTATGGAAGTCTAATGCCTCAAAGATTTTCTTTTTTAAAGATGACTAACAATTAGGCCTTGCAACATCACATCAAGTAGTTGCAACAGCGGTGTCAGGATGCTTCATCTGACATTTCTCTTGGCAACTGGCAACTCATTTAAACTGAGATTTTTTGTAAGCTCTACAGAAAACAGTTGTGACATTACCATATCATACGAGTGATTCCTGTCTTGGTTTTGAGACTGATGCCAATAGTGGAGTTCTGTTATTTCTGACACTACCTTCTGGATTACCAGGACGTTCCAGAGAATGGTTCTCAAAACTGTTTTAATACATTGTGCTCACCAGTCCTGACAGCATTTTTTGGGGTAATCAGTTGCTCTTGATTCACATATCTGGGGACGAATGACCAGTCTGTTTTGCTGTGGTGGTATTGCACGTGTACTGATCCACTATAAGCTTGCTGTCAGTGATACCATAGTGAGCATACTAAAGAGAGGTAGTACTGAGAAATAGAATTTAGTGAGTGACTTGTACAAGTGGGTGGTGAGGGATATAGGTCCTTCAGCCAAAGTATCTCTCTTGCATAATCCAGGAACTGTTCATCTGTCATGCCAGAAATCTCCCATGTTTTTTCAGTTGTCATGGCAAAAAAACATGAGATAATATAGTTGCCCAAATATTGCACAGTGGTGCCAACACATCAGTTAGAGCCATGAGCTTTGACTTGCTTTATATTCAAGACTTAATACATTGTGTTAAACATTTGATAAGGGCAATTTTTATTCTAGCCTGGGTAGCCATTTACATAGTTATTTTCACCATTTTTTTGGAAAGCTGTGACTCCAGCTAGGACAGTTTTCCCTCTGTATTTTTATTTGTCCAGTTTTCTTCCTCTCATCTTTTAACACTGGTGGTAGTGTTAGCTCTCTTACTGTGCAGCTGCATATAAAAGGTCTGCCTTTTGCACATTTTGTTTTTTGAGTTTTTTTGGTGTATTTTTGGGAGGGGGAGGTGTTTATTTGTTTGATTGTTTGTTTGTTTTTTATACAATTTCCCTTCTCTGTTATAAGGGCTATCACCAAATAGGACTTTGTACAATCAACAAAACTAAAGTTCTTCCAGAAACCTACTATAATGGTTTTTCTGTGAGAGCAGAGGACTAAATACAAAACTTGTAACACAACAGTATATTCTGTAGTGACATTTGTTGGTGTCACTGGTGCTCATTGATGACACCACTTTAATGGAACATATTGGTAGGTGATGTCATGGTTTAACCCCATTCGGCAGCTAAGCACCATGCAGCTGCTCACTCACCTCCCTCACAGTGGGATGGGGGAGAGAATGAGAAGGGTAAAAGTGAGAACTCTCATGGGTTGAGATAAAGACAGGTACAACAGGTAAAGCAAAAGCTGAGCATGGAAGCAAAGCAAAACAGGGAATTCATTCACCACTTCCCATCAGCAGGCAGGTGTTCAGCCATCTCCAGGAAAGCAGGGCTCCATCACACATGACGGTTACTTGGGAAGACAAATGCCATCACTCCTAGTGTGTCCCCCCTGCCCTTCCTTCTTCTTCCCCCAGCTTTATATGTTGAGCATGATGTCATATGGTCTGGAATATCCCTTTGGTCAGTTGGGGTCAGCTGTCCCGCCTGTGTCCCCTCCCAACCTCTTTTGCACCCCCAGCCTACTCGCTAGTGGGGTGGTGTGAGAAGCAGAGAAAGCCTTGACTCTGTGTAAGCACTGCACAACAGTAATGAAAACATCTTGGTATTATCAACACTGTTTTCTTCACAAATCCAAAACATAGCCCCATAGCTACTATGAAGAAAATTAGCTCTATCCCAGCCAAAACCAGCACAGGTGACAATGAAAGAAAGCATAGGTCATGCATCATTTTTCCTCAGTCTCTAGAGAGGAACAGATTTTTATTATTTAAGGGTTTATAGAATTGTGAAGAGAGAATTGTGTAAGAAGAATTCTTTCTTTTGTTACATGCCTATCCTTTTTTCCTTCTCAAGATAATCTTGCTTTGGGTTTACTATTGCTAGTCATCTACATTTCCCATGAAATGCCCCATGGGTGCCTTTCTCTGTATACATGGCAATTGTAGTTTAGCTAATAAATACAGCTTGTGTGGGCACTTGTACTGTGCAAGTAAACCACCTGTCTGTCCTCATCAGATAATTCAAAACAATTTCATGGGATGTGATAGAGAACACTGATATCAGGAAGTACCTCTCATGCTGTTCTGATGTGTTATTCACTGACATTCTGAGAAATAGGTCTACAAAATCCTTGAAATAAAAACTAACCCCCTTATATCTTTTGTTGGCAGTTAGTCTCTGTTGGAGCACTGAAATATAAGCCAAAAGATCCTTCCTGAATTCCTAAGTGACAATAGCAAAATGGTGCTATTATAAAATGTATTGACTTTTTGTGTGACATAAAGTTTGTGTGTTTTTCTTTCCCACATCCCCTCCCCTCCCCACTATTTCTGTGTTTTCTGGTCTACTGTCAGAAAGCACTAACTGTGCTCTAAATGTGTAAAACAACTTTAAAAAGGAAACTTTCACCTTTTTGTGTGTGGATAACTTATATTATCTACATTTCTTCATTCTATGGAGTTTGGCTCAGATTTCAGGGTGTGTACAGATTCTGCCAGAGAAATTGTGCCAGATATGAATGCCTGAATTAAAAGACCTTCTACAAGTGGGGATGATTTTCTTGTGGTAATCAGTCCAGTTTCCAAACACTTTAAAATCTGCACTCAACCTAGAGAATATTCTTTTAACAAATACTTATCATTCATCATTTTATTAATTTACTATCTTGTTCTCTAGAGAATTAAAAAAATGTTTTAACAGTGTCACCTGGAGCAAATAAGTTGCTTTTTTTTAAAAAAGGGCACCTTAATATTCAAGATATAAACTCCTGTGACTTCTGGTTTCCATATTCTGAATTTACTAGTGCAACTAATTTAGTGGTCATAAACAAATTAAAATTATGAAGAAACTCCGGCACCAAAGGAATGTTCTAAAATAAAAACTCAGAGTCTTTAGTCTGTTTAAAGTTCACACAAATCTATGTAGCTGAGAAATTTTGATTGAATCATTTGTTAAATTTGTTTTCTGGAACTTTGACCTTGTCTCTGTTTTTATTCTCAAGTGCTTCTTTGGGAAGCTTTCTTCTTTCAGAGTCAGCAATAGCTGGTGAGCCTTTTTCCCTCACACTGTAAACGTGAACTTGAACTTGCACTTTGAAATACTTCTAGAGAACTAGAAGTAGAATGTATATCCTTCACATTTGAATGGTCTGGCTACATCTTTCTGATCAAGATTTACTTTCAATTTCTGCACCCTTGTTCATGTGCCATCATGATTTTCTGTACCAGTCTTCATAGCCTATTGAGTCATCATGCTGGGGTCTAGATCATGTATGTCTGTCCAGCAGTATAAACAAACTCTTTTTTTGTCTAAACATATGCAAGATGTAATTGTTTTAAAGCTTGTTAGCACACAAAAGTGCAGCTGCCTAGCTCAAAGTTTCAATCCATTGTCTCCAACATCTTGCTGATTTAATTTTTATAGATCTTGGAGAACAACCAATATTGATAAAGTGTTCAGATCCAGAAACTGAAAAACTAGAAGAGAATAAGCTGTACAAAGTGATCAGAACTGGTTGTGTAGGGCAATGGTGTCTAGGCAAATTTAATGTATTTTAATATGGTCAGCTGTAAGGTCTAAGAAAAAAAGACTGTAGGCTATGCTACAGCATGAAGAGAAGTCACTTGGCTTGAAGGCTCTGGGTAAAGGAAGGATAAATGTGATATTTTGATTCACAAGCAGGTAACACAGTAGGTTTTGAAGGGGCTAAAGGAAATTAACATCTTATTCAGCACTACAATACCAATTGAATAAACGTATGCTCCCATATAGAATCATTGTGCAGTGGGTAAAAAGTGAACTCATAGAAAGAGGTTTATTGACATGTAAGTATGCAGAACGGGTTAAGACTGGTATAAAGGACCCTGACTCCAAAGCTGAGCAATTTCAAGTGTATGTAATACTTTTTACTAGCATTAAACCTTCTTAGTTGGGTCATGTTTTGAAACATCATTCCACTGACTTGTAAGCTAAACTCCAGTTTTAAATAGCTGAATATTATCCATGTAACAAATAGTGGTAGCTGTTTGCATGGTTGGTTTTATTTTTTTAAAACAGTATGTGATTCTCAACAATATTTTCATAATTCTTTGAGATAGATAAAAATAAGAGACATGTTCTGTGGGTTGTGTAATGCATTATTTGGGCTACTAAAGGGTCCTGTGAATGACGTGTGTTTTAAAGACAGTCTGGCCTCATAACCAGTGTGCTGTGCCTGAGAAGCTTACCTCTTGTGGATTCCAAATGATACTATGGTATGTTATTTTATTGTCCAGGAGTGTTTGTTGGCGTGATAACTATGGGGCAGGTGCCAACCAGATGGTATGGAGAGAATCTAGCAGAATAGCAGCTGGACTGCTCCTGCTTGATAGATGCCTGATCCATCATGCAAATATGTTTCTCTGCAATTCAGAAAGTGTTTGTGTATGTATGAGACTTACAGAATAAATACTATGTGTCACATATTTGCCAAAAAGGCACTAAATTAAGAGAAATGCTCTTACTAGCATAGTTTAAAAAAACCACAAAAACAGCAACTGTAACTCTTTCTACACACTAACGATTGAAGTGCTGGCTGTCATGACAAGTAGTTTAAAAAAAAGTTCCACTTGAGATAAATTGGGATTTCATCAAAGGTTTAAAGTTATTTGCTGTATTTTCACTGAACCACTGTCCAGATGCTAAGTACCTGATGTGCTTGCTGAAGGTGAGAAGTATCTTCTGTTCTAAAAGAAGTTTAAAAGTTGGTTTGCACCTTATTTCTTAGTATCTAGCTGAGCTGAAATCTAAGATTGTTTAAAGAATGGAAACTATTAATAGGAAAACTGTGCATCTAAGAAAGTAAAATAGTGCACTAGCACTTTTTTTTACATAAGCTATATAGAAATTACTTAAACAATTTGTATTTCAAATACAAGCCTACAAAGTACCACCTACTTGAACTTTTGTTTTATTTATGACATAGGTGCTTTTATTACAGTTAATCCACATGCATACATTACACCTTGAGGGTAACCGTTTTCCAGTTAAATAATTTTTTACCATTGAAAAATAAGAGATAAGATGTGTTTTGGGTCAACCCATCACACCATGTTACTTACTAATTATTAAAAATACTTCTGCCAGTTGTTGTCGCTCATCCATGCTGCAGTGTTTTTCACTAGAGGAAAAGTATTTTTTTTTCTTTAGCCTCATAAAATAGCCATTATGCTATTCCTAAGAAGCTACAATGCAAGTAATGAAGAATATGATTTAGTTAAGGTTTTGGGTATTTTTAAAGCTTTGTATGCGACAAACTTAGCAAAGTAATTGAATAGGGCAGAATAGAAGAAAGGCGTCAGGAGGGTCCTGAACTACATTTTAAAGTTGATAAATACAAAATTCTAAAAGATGACAAATAGTTCTACAAAATGCATTAGTGATGGGGAACCTGTATTATGTGGATTCCTCCTTATCACAGTCTAAGACTTAAAATAAGTGTTCTGTAACCTATCTTGGAACAAATGAATAGTTTTATGATGATGCCTTTTAAGTAAAACTTTTCCCAGTCAGGTATGTCTATAAAGCTTTGTCAGAAATAATTGGATTGGTAGAAAGTTTTCAAGTTAAAAAGTCATACATATGGTGCAGCAAAATAGTGATATGAATAGATTAGGGAACAAGAACATAGAGCAAGAAATTTGCTTCTAATTTGGTCTCACAGAAGAGAAAAGCTTGATTGGATTCTCTTGGATTTAGTTCTTTCATGTGAAAAAAATGAAATTCCTTTGCCCTTAAAGGAAATGGATCTTTCTGAGCATAAATTAATACCATACTATTAATATCATACTTGCAATTAGAACAGTACGAGAACTGGTTTTCCTCTCTTTTGAACCTTTCACATGAACCTTCTCTAGAGGCTTTTCAGTGTTTTTACTGAATAAAGGGAGATGGAGGAAGGGGAAGAAGGGGAAAAAGTGGAGAGAGGGAATAAGGGAGAGAGAATATGGAAACAAGTGGTATAAAACATCTCAGAACCTACTGATGAAGATGCAAGCTGAATGGTGGAAGAGCACAAATTCAAGGTTTTGATGTGAATGACAGGGAACTGAGAGCTAAGAAGTAGCATCTCCAAAATGTGAGGGACACATTCTATAGGTGCCGCTCATTGCCACTGAGCTCTTGCTTATTTTAAGGCAACAGAAGGGCTGACTTTGCTTTTGACATGAAGTTATTTTCAACAGAAAGATTGATGAAGACCTAGATTCAAAAAGAGGGTGGTAAAGGTGGAGTTCTTGCAAACAGATATTTTTGGTGGAAAGCAAATTCCCCAGAAAGTTCCAACGTGTTGTGTTCTCAGAGCTGGCTGCTCCTCTCACTGCACTGAAAGTGAAACTCTAAGCCACTCTGAAATAGCAAAATCTCACTATAAGAGGTTAGGAGTGGAGGGAAGAGAAAAGAAAGTCCCATAGGACCAGAAAGTGATAATAGAATAGAATAGTTCATTTGGAAGGGACCTACAACAATCATCTAGTCCAACTGCCTGACCAATTCAAAGCTGACCAGAAGTTAAAGCATGTTAACATGGGCATTGTCTAAATGCTTCTTAAACACTGACAGGCTTGGGGCATCGACCACCTCTCTAGGAAGCCTGTTCCAGGGTTTGACCACCCTGTCGGTAAAGAAATGTTTCCTAATGCCAAGTCTGAACCTCCCCTGGTGCAGCTTTGAGCCATTCCCAGGCATCCTGCCACTGGATCTCAGGGAGAAGAGATCACTACCTCCCTCTCCACTTCCCCTCCTCAAGAAGCTGTAGAGAGCAATGGGGTTGCCCCTCATCCTCCTTTTCTCCAAACTAGACAAATCTGAAGTCCTCAGCCACTCCTTACAGGACATGCCTTCCAGCCCTTCCACCAGCTTGGTCGCCTTCCTCTGGCCATGTTGAAATATCTTAACATCTGTCTTAAATTGTGGGGCCCAGAACTGCACACAGCACTCAAGGTGAGGCTGCACCATTGTTAAATACAGCAGGATAATCACCTCTTTTAACCAGCCAATTATGCTGTGGTTGATGCACCCCAGAATGAGGTTTGCCCTCATGGCTGCCAGGGCACACTTCTGACTCACATTGAGCCTACTGTCAGCCAGACACTAGGCTCAGCCAGGAACAGCCAGCATGAATTTGTCAGGAATAAATCATTTCAGAAGGGGATAATAGATTATTTTGAAAGGGTAACTGGGCTATGGACAGGAAATTGAAATAGGTGTAACAAACCTTGACAGAATTAAATCTTCAAGACACAGCTGCACATGGCATTGTCATAAGCAAAATAAGTGAAAATGGTCCAGACTAAACTATTCTAGCAGGCTAGAGGTGCAACCAGCTTAAAAACTTTGTTGTTGAATAGTTACAGATAGTTTAGTGACAACTTTAGAGGACATATATAGACTACTGTTCATTATGTTTTCTTTTCCATAAATCAGCTCATGTTTCAACTGGAGAAGAAAACTGGTTTCTCAATCTAACCTTGAGTCTTCATGGATTTAGGCATCTAGTTCAAAATGGTATACTTGAAAAAAACACGGGAAGCTCTGATTATTGGAGTGCTTGTGCTGGACACACACGTCTTCATTTTTATTTTTCTGCAAACTTCTCACACATGTTGAGCCAGATGACTCTGCCATATGCAAAGCTGACCATAGCCTTGATTGAGCTAATGTGCTTGGCACTTGCATCATTCTGAAGCTTGATCAGAATTCAAGAACTAGCTGTTCCTCATGCTGTATCCTGAGAAGGGCCTGATGCTCTAGAGTTTCTTAAAGCATCAACATGGGCAGAGATAGTTAGGGCTTTGCATAAAAAGTTGCTGCTTTTCTTCAAAGAAATAGCCAATAAGGGACAAAATCAAGATAACCACTGTCTACTTAAGTAGATGATTAACAGATTTGTTTTTTTAAAGCTTAAACAATAATTTAACTAAAACACAGAAATTGTTCTGGGAACAAAGACTTGAGATCATATTTCTCCTCCTCCACATTGCTAATGCCCGTGCTCTGTATTGCATATTCAGTTAAAGTTTCCCTGTGGGTTTGCCCCAGTCAGGTGCAAGATGATCTTGGGTGCCCTTCTGTCCATGTTTTTGACCGCGTTGAGATATGTCCTGAGGTACCAAGTGTATGAAATTCTAGGGTTCTGGATTCACTTGGGAAGAAGGTATTGTTAGATATGCAAATTCTTCACTGTTTCTGACCAGTGCTAGAGTGTAGTTTGGGCTTTTTTCTTCTCTCTCTTTCTATTGTATTAGTAATTTCAGTAGTTTTTTTTTTTTAAATTCCAGATTTATTTTATAGTGTGACAGAAGAAACAGATACAGAATCAGATAATGCTTGCTAACAGAATGAAAAAGAAGAAAAATCAGTTTCTCTTTTTTCTCACTGTTCTCTGGTTTATATTAGGTTTACAGTTTTAAACTTAAATATACTAAAATTCATACTGAGCCCTATTACTCATAAATATTATTTAAACACCTCTGAGAGGTTTCGTGATCATAAACCAGTTTCTGAATAGGCTTAATTTGTCAGACAGACCAAACTGTTCTTGACCATTTTGTTCTTATTGTTTACCATTTTGAGAATGATTGTATAAGCTGTAAATTTCATCAACAATAACTTTTGTATTTTCTTCCAGATCATTGGTAGGAATAGTTTCATGCTAATCATTTGAATCCAAGAGAATCACATGGAAAAACATTTGGAACAATGCTTGAATGTGCTGTTAGAGAATCTTTTTGCCAGCTTGCTTGGAGAAGAGTTGATTGAAACATTTAAGGAACAGTTCTTATAAGAAGGTGGTGGAAGTTCAAGGAGTGAGTCTAGTTTGTGATTTTGAATCTCACAATTCTCTTATTCTTTAAAATTCTTCATATGCTGTGTGAAAAAAAGTAAAAGATCTAGAAATGTAGGCTAACTTGCCTATTAATATTTGATAAGGCATGGAAATAGAAATATTAATACATTTTAATAAGTCTTTGTCACTCAAGTCTACAAATGTTTGAGAAAGCATAAGGAGACAAACTTCCTGTCATGGTTGAACCGCAGCTGGCAACCAAGCACCATGCAGCTGCTCGCTCACGCCCTTCGTGGATGGGATGGGAGAGTGTGAGACACTGAATTGCTATCTCAAGTTATTTGTCTCAAAGATTGTTTGTTGTGAGAGTCTGAACTGTCATCTCAAGCCATTCATCTCAAGGATTGTTTGCTGTGATTTATCCCAGAGATGGCTCATTTAAGCAGGGTACTCCTCTGTCTGTGAGGACGATTATCAGGCCACTGAGGCCTCCAGGGGAGGAGACAGGATGGAGCTGGGGAAGCATGCAGGAATGTGGAGGCTATCATTGCCGTGGAAACTGTAGTCTTTGAGATAAGGTACCAGTTTCTAGTGTTGATCATGTGAAGGTTGTGTGATAGGCGAAACCTGCAGCACGTGAAGAGTGCATGAACAGTATGTATGTACATGCATCATCGAACGATGCCCTGTAAAAAAACCGTGGAGACAAGCCATGGTATGCACCCGTCACCAAAGAACTGAAGACTGAGGACCAACAGGATGCCACTGGATCCATGGTGGTGACTATTCTTGCAACTCTATCCTGACTGCTTGCTTGATTTCTGCCTTTTCTTCC
>NW_010972667.1:396319-396705 GCF_000737465.1 Haliaeetus leucocephalus
TAATTTATATATATATACCAGCTCCGCTGGTTTGATGAGGTATCCGTTCTGTACGCCAAGGAGTAAAGTTCACCACCTGTAAATTATCTCCAGATGATACCTGGAACCACTGGTATAAACTAGGTTTTACCGTTCTTCCAAAAGGATTCATTCATTCATGCAGTTCCTTTTTCTTCCTTATCACTAGTTTTAAGTCTTCTGAAGTCTTTGCTACTTCCCACTGATCTCTGGGTAAAGGCCCTTTAATTCGTGAGATGTGCGTCCATCCTCGTTCTGCAGTCCGGACAGCAGTTTCTGTGGTAAGTAAAACAAGAAAGGGCCCCTCCCACATAGGAGTGAGAGAGGATTCTTTCCAGGCTCTGATTAATACCATATCACCTGGCTTT
>NW_010972667.1:396854-397362 GCF_000737465.1 Haliaeetus leucocephalus
CACTGTATTGGCAGTTGCCCTAGCAGTAGGGAATGCCTCGACATAATGAGTGAGGTGGTCTACCAATACAAGTAAGTGTTTATATCGCCCTACTTTAGGGAGATCAGTAAAATCAATCTGTATTTTGGCGAATGGTCGGTGTGCCAATTCCCGTCCCCCTTGTACTTTTTCTCTAAGATGCTGCTTATTGATCCTCTGACATGTTAGGCACCCCTGTACGATTCCCTTGGCTACATTATAAACCCCAATACACATGTATTTTATTGCGAATTGATCAACCAGCGCTTGGACACCCCAATGAGTCTTTGAGTGCATACCTCTCATTATTTTCCATGTTAGTGCTTTTGGTAACGCCTGTCTCCCATCGGGTAGTTCCCAATTACCCTCCTTTTCCACTACTCCCATTTCCTTCAATTTATCCATTTCTGGTTTACTAAACTGTGGGCTTAGGATTCTTGCTGGCGTTTCCCCTGCCGGTGGGGTGGTGGTCACAGCAAGTAGTGCTGCC
>NW_010972667.1:398379-398635 GCF_000737465.1 Haliaeetus leucocephalus
GCTTTCGCACTAAAGTTCTCGATCCACTGCCTACAATACCCAAATAGCCCCAACAATTGTCTAATCTGTCGTTTACTCCTCGGGGCTTTCACTGATAAAATCCCATTTACTCGTTCGGGGTCTAACTTCTTAGTCCCCTTGCTTATCCAGTGTCCTAAATATTTTACCTCCTCTTCCACAAACTGTAGTTTTGACCGTGATACCTTGAGGCCTTGAAGGCTCAAGAAATTTAACAACCGTATGCTTTCTTTTCTGA
>NW_010972667.1:399024-399235 GCF_000737465.1 Haliaeetus leucocephalus
GATTTTTTTACTGGTAAAATCGGGGTATTAAAAGGGGACATGCAGGGTTCGAGTACCCCCTTTCCCAATAGTCTCTCGATCTCAGGTTTTAGTCCCCTCCTCCCTTCATTAGATAAGGGATATTGTTTAATTCTCACTGGAATCTCAGGGTTCTTAATAACCACCTCAAACGGTTCAATATCCAGTTTTCCAACCGTTTCGGGAGTATACC